>NC_084739.1:59417834-59470334 GCF_033978785.1 Entelurus aequoreus
GTACCTCCAGACTTTTTTCATATTATTATGTAGAAAAATGTTGGAGTATCATGATTAAAAAGTTAAAATATTATCAGAACCAAGGTATAGTTTTATGATACAAATTTCTACACAAGGTGTCTTTAAGAAAAAGAGCTTTTTATACAATTGTAAATGGCAAAATATTTTTGTTTTTTGTTAACAATAATATTTATATTGTTTGGTTATTAAAAATAGTTAAATTGATTGGTAAAATTAATGATTACCTTTTTTTTTTTAAATTATAATATTGTGTGTAAGATATACCTGACATACCTGAACAGCAAAAAAAAATCTAAATTTAATGCGGAAAAATGTTTGTATATGATAAGAAAAAAAATTAAAATATTATCACAACTGAGGTATAGTTTCATAATTGAAACAAATTGCCAAAATACAAGAAGAAAGTTGTAATATTATGCGGAAAATATGAGGAAAAAAGTTGTAATTTGGAGAAAAAAAGCCATAAAATTATGTGGGATAATGTTTTAATATTACAAAAAAAAAGCTTGAATAGGACAAAAACAAAGTTGTAATTTAATTTAAAAAAAAACATAACAAATCTGAAAATAAAGTTGCATTTTTTGAGAAAATTATGTAACATTACGAAAAAAAACTTTAATTAATCAATGAGAATAAAGTAGTGTTTTTTTTTTTGACGCGGTTGTTGACAAACAACAACTCTGCAGGCTTGCAGAGTCTCTGTATGCTTACTCTAACCTTTGGAGGACAAACCCTCTGCATCATTATTTTCTTTATGGAAAACTCCGGGCTACAAAGCTGCTGTAGAAATTCCAAGAAAGCTGACTCTGCGTATTTTCTAAGGTTTGTTAAAAAATGCAGCGTCACCCTACAATGACGCTGACGGATGTCTCGCCCTCTTTGACAAAGCCTTTGAAAAGTTTGGAGTTGTGTTTCCTCTGCGCTTCTTGTGTCCTTTGAAAGGGAAGTTCATGCATCAGCTTGTAAGAGCAATCTTCTAATGGAAGCGGTGAATAAAAGATGAGTTTAGCGCCCCTGCAGATAATACAGCGACTTCTCTGCGTATGAATAAATTGCATGCGTTAATAACATAATGCGCAGTCATTTTCACCTCTTTAATAATGGCGCACCTGCAGACATTTTGAAGCGACGCTAATTGTAATTCAATTGGTTCCCTTGCAAGCTCCTCACCGCCATTTTTTTATTTTTATTCCCTGGAAAGTTTGTTTTGGGACACCCAAGCCAAGGTCAGTCCTGTGGAGGGGAGATATAGATAATGAAGTCATATTGTGTTTCATATTCCTCATCCCGCCCTCTTCTGCTACATAGTCCGTGTCACCATGTCCATTACTCAATTACTAATCTCCTCTGGCCTCAGGAATTCCTGCGCTGACCTCTGGGAAGGCAGCAGGCTGAAACCTTCCCAGCATGACAGCAGCTCCGTGTGTGTGTGTGCGTGCGCGTCCCCACTATATAGAAAGACACCCCCCCCCCCCCCACTGGGAGCAGCATCCACCCCCTATGCGTCCTAACCCCAAAGTGCTGTTCTAGAAAATTCGAGAATAAGAAGTGTAAAGGCGTTCATCCCCAAAAGCATGGACTTCAAAGACAAAAACTACAAAAAGTTGACCAATTTGTATAACTCAATCAAAATATGTGAGCAGTAAATATTACAATACTTCTGCTCAGTTAGCATTTGACAGATTTAACCCCACAAGTCTATATTATTGATAGCAAATAGGAAAAGTGTGACGATAACCACAGAACAAGACGTAGAACTTACCACCGTGTCAGAGTACAGTACGACCTCCAAGTTTCTGGGATACTTTTGGCATATTTTTATTTCGGTCAAATTCCAAGTTTTTTATAGTTGGATTTTTTTTAAATTGTTATGGCGTGAAAAAAAAGTTGAAATATTTTTAGGATTCAGTTGTGTTTTTACGTCTAAAAAAAAAAGTGACATGAACAAAAAAACATAAGGATTTTACATTTTTGGACCTCGGGGGCCCAACTTTTCCACTACAGTGGGACCTGGGGCCCACTGATTTTTAATCGTAGTCAGTAATTATGTCTAACCTACTTACAGTTTAACAGGATCAACCTTGTCAAATGATATGAAAGCATGTGTTAATCACAAATATTACTAACAAGGCTTAGGTCAGGCTGATTACAAAAATAAATATTATTCAAATATACTGCAAAAGAAGGGACTCATAAAAAGTGATGAAAAGTAACATTACATACAATTACGCACAGTGTTAAAATGTTTTTATATATATATATCCATCCATCCATCCATCTTCTTCCGCTTATCCGAGGTCGGGTCGCGGGGGCAGCAGCTTAAGCAGGGAAGCCCAGACTTCCCTCTCCCCAGCCACTTCGTCCAGCTCCTCCCGGGGGATCCCGAGGCGTTCCCAGGCAAGCCGGGAGACATAGTCTTCCCAACGTGTCCTGGGTCTTCCCCGTGGCCTCCTACCGGTCGGACGTGCCCTAAACACCTCCCTAGGGAGGCGTTCGGGTGGCATCCTGACCAGATGCCCGAACCACCTCATCTGGCTCCTCTCGATGTGGAGGAGCAGCGGCTTCACTTTGAGCTCCCCCCGGATGGCAGAGCTTCTCACCCTATCTCTAAGGGAGAGCCCCGCCACCCGGCGGAGGAAACTCATTTCGGCCGCTTGTACCCGTGATCTTGTCCTTTCAGTCGTAACCCAAAGCTCATGACCATAGGTGAGGATGGGAACGTAGATCGATTGGTAAATTGAGAGCTTTGCCTTCCGGCTCAGCTCCTTCTTCACCACAACGGATCGATACAGCGTCCGCATTACTGAATACGCCGCACCGATCCGCCTGTCGATCTCACGGTCCACTCTTCCCTCACTCGTGAACAAGACTCCGAGGTACTTGAACTCCTCCACTTGGGGCAGGGTCTCCTCCGCAACCCGGAGTCAATTTTTATTTTTAATTTTTAATTTTTTTAATTTTCAAAATGAGAAACAATAATCAAAATAAGTATTGTGCCAGTATGTTTTTTCCCCCCAATAAAATACTGGAAAGGATAGAAATGTAGTTTGTCTCTTTTATCCGATTATTAATCAAAGTAATAATCGACAGATTAATCGATTATCAAATCAATCGTTAGTTGCAGCCCTAATATATATATATATATATATATATATATATATATATATATATATATATATATATATATATATATATATATATATATATATATATATATATATATATATATATATATATATATATATATATATATATATATATGTGTGTGTATATATTATATATATATTATATATATATGTGTGTATATATTATATATATGTATATATGTATGTATATATATATGTATATATATATATATATATATATATATATATATATATATATATATATATATATATATATATATATGTTTATAAATGATAAATAAATGTATATATATATATATATATATATATATATATATATATATATATATATATATATATATATATATATATATATATATATATATATATATATATATATATATGTGGGTATGTTTCTTAAATAAACTGTCAATAAAATTAGAGTGCAAATGAAAATACAGCTTCACCACTTCAGTCATCATTTTTGCACTTAAGGAACATCTTTATGACTTTAACTCCAGACTTCTACTGTTGGTTTGATATTGTCATTACTGCCACAAGTGAAGGGAAAGTGTATTACAACAAGGGATGATACTCGAAACCGGTTTTCCCGGTTGTTCGATAAGAAAATAACCGAGTCCTCTGACTCGACGTTTACTTTCACGGGTGACGACATGCAACAACACTTTTCGGGGCTACCGTGCATGCTCGTCACTCCCGTTGCATGATGGGTAGTGTAGTTGTTATATTCCCTAGCTCGTAACATCTTCCCCCCTATAAAGAAATAATGTTAACTCAATAAAGTGTATTTCTTTTTTAGCTTTAACTTTTCATTTTTTAGCATTGTAACCACATTTGCAAACAACTTTTCTCTTCATACAATTTTCTTTCTTTCTTTAAAGTGCAAAAATGTCAAAGCATCATAAACAGTTATGTCAAATAGCAGCAGAATTGCACTTTTTGGAGAGCTGTATTATTTCCAGTTTTGTGCCCAAGGGACTGATTTTATTTAACACTATATTATTATTTATACACCTATAGTGATCACAGAGACAGGTTGTTTTTGTGTTACTGTATATATTTGTTTTTCTGAAAAATCCCACTTAATATACTTTGGGTAACAACAGTCAATGTTTATTTATTTTATTTTATTTTTTTAGGGAGGTAACAGTCAATATTTATTTATTTATTAGATTAAATTGTTTTCTTATATAATAAAAGTGAGCTTTTGTTAAACCAAATATTGTGTGTTTTTTTCCATATACAACAACCTATCTGGACTCGATAAGAGAATCGATAAGGAATCGGTTCGATAAGAGGATTCGATAATAGACTCGAACTCGATAATTTCTTATCAAACATCATCCCTAATTACAACTGAGTACCGCTGCGACCGATACGGATCACAACTGAGAAGCAGATATTTTTCATTAACACTGCTTCAAAATGTATATTTTTTTTACGTCAAGATTTGAGGAAAACGTTAATTACAAAACAAGGTTAATAATATGGGGCGGGGGGAGAGTACAAATATTACAGTTGTAATGTTCTGGAAAAAGATGTATATATCGTCCGCACAAATTTTTAGGATCAATATTGAAAGCCGTCAAGACAGAAGCCATAATATTACATATTATTATGCCAACAATATTGTGAGATTTGTGAGGAAATATTACAAGTGAAAGGTTGTAATATGAAAAAAGGTCATGATATTACTTTAATGATTAAAAACGAGATAAAAGGGAAAAAGCATATTATTGTGCGAAGAAAGTCATATTATTGTAAAACATTTAACTATTATAAGTAAAAATATTTTTTTTATTAGAATAAAGTGGTAATTTTAGGATAATAATTAACAGTTGACAAAAACAAAGCCTTATTAATAATATGCAAAAAATTGTATGAAATATTACAAGAATTAGGTCTTCATATTAGAAAATTCATAATATAATAAGAAAATATTGTAAGAATTAAGTTGTAAATTTATGATAAAACTGATACTTAACATTAAAAAGGCATAATAATATGCAACAACATTTTTTTTCCTAACCATATTTTTACCAAAAAAAGCTGAAACATTACAAAACAATTTTGTGAAAATGTTAAAAAATATTACACAGTAGTTGTGATTTTTTTTTAGAAAATTACATAACATCCAACATAAAAAGGTGGTAAATGTGACGTATTATTAACAGAAGGGAGTTAAAATATGATGGTAAAATTGTTTACATTGCATGAAGAAAGTTGTAATATTAGAAATAATCATGTCTTACTATTATGAGAAACAAATTGCGTTTTTACAAGAATAAAGTTGGAATTTTGTCAAGAAAAAAACGAGTTGAAAGAAAATGTCATAATATTACACAGAAAAAGTTGTAACGTGAAAATTTTGCAAGGTTTGTAATACTGTAAGAAAAAGGTAGCAACTTTTTTTTTTCTTTCATAATTATTTTTAACGTAAAAAACACAACTGAATTCTAAAAATACAAAAAACTTTTTTTTCATGCCATGACAATTTTTTTCATAATCCAACTTTAAAAAACTTGGAATTTGACCAAAATAAAAGTATGCCAGAAGTAGCCCAAACACTTGGAGGTTGTACTGTACTCTGACACGGTGGTCATTTCTACGTCTTGTTCTATGGTTATCGTCACATTTGTCCTTTTTTGCTATCAATATGCTGCTGGCGTCACTAAAAAAATAAACATACACAAGACTTGTGGGGTTACTTAACACAATACAAAAACATGATGTGCAGTATTAGGGATGTCCGATAATATCGGACTGCCAATATTATCGGCCGATAAATGCTTTAAAATGTGATATCGGAAATTATCGGCATCTGTTTCAAAAAGTAAAATGTATGACTTTTTAAAACGCCGCTGTACGGAGTGGTACACGGACGTAGGGAGAAGTACAGAGTACCAATAAACCTTAAAAGCACTGCCTTTGCATGCCGGCCCAATCACATAATATTTACAGCTTTTCACACACACAAGTGAATGCATGCATACTTGGTCAACAGCCATACAGGTCACACTGAGGGTAGCCGTATAAACAACTTTAACACTGTTACAAATATGCGCCACACTGTGAACCCACACCAAACAAGAATGACAAACATATTTCGGGAGAACATCCGCACCGTAACACAACATAAACACAACAGAACAAGTACCCAGAACCCCTTGCAGCACTAACTCTTCCGGGATGCTACAATATATACCCCCCGCAACCTCCTGGCCCCCCACCGCAACCCCACCCACCTCAACCTCCTCATGCTCTCTCAATGAGAGCATGTCCCAAATTCCAAGCTGCTGTTTTGAGGCATGTTAAAAAAAATAATGCACTTTGTGACTTCAATAATAAATATGGCAGTGCCATGTTGGCATTTTTTTCCATAACTTGAGTTGATTTATTTTGGAAAACCTTGTTACATTGTTTAATGCATCCAGCGCGGCATCACAACAAAATTAGGCATAATAATGTGTTAATTCCACGACTGTATAAATCGGTATCGGTTGATATCGGAATTGGTAATTAAGAGTTGGACAATATCGGAATATCGGCAAAAAAGCCATTATCGGACATCTCTAAAAAATATGATGTACAGTATACATACTGTGGTTACACAAGTATAAGTTACAGGTAGGGATGTCCGATAATGGCTTTTTGCCGATATCCGATATTCCGATATTGTCCAACTCTTTAATTACCGATACCGATATCAACCGATACCGATATCAACCGATATATGCAGTCGTGGAAATAACACATTATTATGCCTAATTTGGACAACCAGGTATGGTGAAGATAAGGTACTTTTTAAAAAAATTTGTAAAATAAGATAAATAAATTAAAAAAAATTTCTTGAATAAAAAAGAAAGTACAACAATATAAAAACAGTTACATAGAAACTAGTAATGAATGAAAATTAGTAAAATTAACTGTTAAAGGTTAGTACTATTAGTGGACCAGCAGCACGCACAATCATGTGTGCTTACGGACTGTATCCCTTGCAGACTGTATTGATATATATTGATATATAATGTAGGAACCAGAATATTAATAACAGAAAGAAACAACCCTTTTGTGTGAATGAGTGTAAATGGGGGAGGGAGGTTTTTTGGGTTGGTGCACTAATTGTAAGTGTATCTTGTGTTTTTTATGTTGATTTAATTAACCCCCCCCCCCCCCAAAAAAAAAAAACCCGATACCGATAATAAAAAAAACGATACCGATAATTTCCGATATTACATTTTATCGCATATATCGGCCGATAATATCGGCAGGCCGAAATTATCAGACATCTCTAGTTACAGGCACTGTTGGCTTTCTAGTACAGTATTAGCGTCTAAATGACATGTAGGCAAAATATTGTCAATTGTAATATTTCATTTTCATATCCCTGCCAGTTTGATTTGAGTGAGGTTTCTGGGGGTCAGTGGTTGTCCCTGTAATAATAAGTCCTGTCCATGTTGTGTGCTGTCAAAGCAGTAATATTCTCATGCCGCTGCATTAATAACATGAATTATCGATGGAAGAATGGCGTCCAGCTTCCACTTTGCATGTCAACCCCAGGCTAGTTTATGGTGTGTGCGAAGAGGGCGCCCAAACCGCAGGCTTTATCTCAGTGTGCGCGCAGGAAAGGAAGTGTGTCTAAAACGCCGTTGACTGTTTGAGCGTCGCCTCTGGGCAGTCATGTGACCTACATTATCAAGTGGCCTGCCTGCTGGCGCTTGTCTGACTAAACTATCCGCTGGCTAACTGGAAATGACAGCGCAGTGCGGACGGGTGCAGTGAAGCCCCCTTCGCCAACCCCCCCCCCCCCCCTCTCCGAGGTTGCCCCGCACATCTCTGAATGGGAAAATCGGAGTGGAAGACCCCCGCGACGTGGATGAATGCAGCCGGGGCCAACCTTTTTGTCCTGGGCTGTAACAGCTGCACTGGCATGACTTGACTTGACAGGCCTTTCACGACCTTCCCTCCATATTTCAGCAAGCAATCTGCTCTAATAAGTTTGTGCAGCCGGATATTGGCACCTTTTTGCCATTGAGAATACGCAAATAACACTGACCCTGATTTCATCATTGGGGTGGAGCACTAGAGATGTCGGATAATATCGGACTGCCGATATTATCGGCCGATAAATGCTTTAAAATGTAATATTGGAAATTATCGGTATCGGTTTCAAAAAGTAAAATTTATGACTTTTTAAAACGCCGCTGTACGGAGTGGTACACGGACGTAGGGAGAAGTACAGAGCGCCAATAAACCTTAAAAGCACTGCCTTTACGTGCCGGCCCAATCACGTAAAATCTATGGCTTTTCACACACACAAGTGAATGCAAGGCATACTTGGTCAACAGCCATACAGGTCACACTGAGGGTGGTCGTATAAACAACTTTAACACTGTTACAAATTTGCGCCACACTGTGAACCCACACCAAACAAGAATGACAAACACATTTCGGGAGAACATCCGCACCGTAACACAACATAAACACAACAGAACAAATACCCAGAACCCCTTGCAGCACTAACTATTCCGGAACGCTACAATACACCCCCCCCCTACACCACCACCACCTCAACCCCGCCCACCTCAACCTCCTCATGCTCTCTCAGGGAGAGCATGTCCCAAATTCTAAGCTGCTGTTTTGAGGCATGTTAAAAAAAAATTATGCACTTTGTGACTTCAATAATAAATATGGCAGTGCCATGTTGGCATTTTTTTCCATAACTTGAGTTGATTTATTTTGGAAAACCTTGTTACATTGTTTAATGCATCCAGCGGGGCATCACAACAAAATTAGGCATAATAATGTGTTAATTCCACGACTGTATATATCGGTATCGGTTGATATCGGAATCGGTAATTAAGAGTTGGACAATATCGGAATATCGGGTATCGGCAAAAAAGCCATTATTGGACAGCTCTACGGAGCACCAAACTCTGGGCCCCCGTACGAAAGACCCCATAAAGGGCCCCATCCCGCCCTTACACACACTTGATATGTTTACATGTGAAACCCGCCTGGTTCAGTCCCTGCTTGTTGTGTTTCGCCCGGCATGAGAGATGAGCGTGCTAGCTACCGAGCTAAAAGCCCCGTAACATCAACCCGTTGTCAGGGAATGAGGTTTACCAACGCACACATGGCCCGGACTAACCTCCTGGCTAACCTGCGTTAGACTTGCACAAAAAACAAATTATTGCATGGATTTGGTTAAAAAAAACAGCTTTTTAAAACACATGTGAAAACCTTAATTCGATTTGTGACTTTTCAAAGAAGGGATTAACATTTTAAGAAAAAAACCTTAAATAATTTATTTTGTTTTGAAACACGTTTTTTTGTTACAAAATTATTATTATTATCAACAATATGTGAACTCAAAATGAATTGCGAATAATTGGAAATAGATATAATTTTTCATCATTCATAAACTAGACCAAGCCTGGGCATTCTGCGGCCCGCAGGCCGCATCCGGCCCTTTGTGCGTCCCTGTCCGGCCCGTGTGAGGCCAATTATAAATTACAAAATAAATTTAAAAAAGTATCTATGTCGAGTGTGCAATACAATGGTGCTGCTTTTGTTTTGAAAATCGTTATTTGTATTACTTCCGTGTGGACGTATGCATGTGCGTGATTGTGAGTGAATGTGAACAGCTGCAATCACTAATTACAAAATAAAGTTGAAAAAACATCTATGTCGTGCGCGCAATACAACTGTGCTGCTTTTATTTTGAAAAGTATTATTTATGGGCGTGTGTAACCTGCGAGTGAAGGTGCACATGCAGCGACAAGTGATGCACGGTTTACACCCGAGACGCTAAAAAGAGAAAAGTTGATGAAGAATGGCGTGTTTCCAACAAGACATGGACTGCAAAGCAACGTTCCCTCTAAGGTGCGTGCCTGCGCAATTGCGCACTGCTCAAGCGTCTGCTGCGCGCAGCAAATATATGCCGCGCACCAAATCAAATCCCATCTGAATTCTAAACAAAATAAACATATTTATTCTATGTAATTTTGCAATGCAACTTTGAGGGACAGTGACAACAAGCGGCCCTAACGGTGTTCGTCAACACCGTTCAATTGAACACCGTTCAATTATTGTAACGTCTATCGAGATGCTTCGAGGACAGGAATTATATCGATCACTTTATTGAGCAAAACTGTTTATATTCGGACATAACCACACCAAAAACATGAATTTTCACACTTCTATCTCGAAAAACTAGTCATTTTCTGCCGTAGAAACCAGGCCAAAACCAACTTGTCATCTGTCACCAACACGCATAGCACTAAACCACTGGTGCGTTTATGGCCACACAAAAAGTCGGACAACTCAAACACGACACAAAGTTACATTATGACTCCTCAGTCATACGTGTGCTTATTTTACTGTCATTTATTATTAATGTTAATTTATTTATATTAGTCATGGAATGCTGTTACACACACTATGTTGAAGTATTACTATTATTATTAATTATTATTATTATTATTTTTATTATTTATCTTACGGTATATATCAAAAATAATATTGAGCAAAATTTAATTGAAATATCGTCGATGTGGCCCTCCAGCAGTGCTCGGGTTGCTCATGCGGCCCCCGGTAAAAATTAACTGCCCACCCCTGAACTAGACAGATAATTTTCAAGTTTTTAATATCATGACTGGACAATTTGTTTGTTTTAATTAAATGTTTTTCAAACGTTATGCTTTTTTAAACAGCTCAACACAAAAAGGACATATTTTTACAGAGAATAAAAAAATAAATACTTGCAGTGCATTTGTTTCTTGACAGATTTTTTATTGTTTAGGAATACAGAATTCTAATTTGTATTCCTGCTGTAGGAGTACTTGCATTCAGAGAAGGAGCTACACGTCCATGTTTAGATACCAGTTTACCACATTAATAACACAAAATGTGGATTGTTATGATGATGCTTTGATTGCCAAATATGTTTGGTAATGTAATCTGTGATATTTTCACATGAATACATGATTCTGATATTCTGTTCATTACATGTTGTACAAGTTAATGGTATTTATATCTCTGCATGACAATGTTTTTAACCTTCTCTATTTATTAATAACATTTTATATTTAGCCTGCTGAACATTCTGTAATTGAGGACTATCAACCAGAGCATGTTATAAAAGACTATACACAATATGTCAGCCTGCTAAGAAAATTCCCCTGATATTCCTCAACTGATGTACTAGTTTTATTTAGGTGGAAATATCACAGATTACATTGCAAAACATCTTTGACAAAGCATGATCGGAATGTCAGACATTTTTCATTTTTTTTGTCTAGTTAAAAAACACGTGTGTGCATTAATCGCCGGTCAAAAAAAATATCTCAGTTAAAATAGTTTATAGTTACCGCGGTATTATTGCGTTAACTTTGACAGCCCTAATCATTATTGTAATTATAATTATTATAATAATTATTATTAATGCGTCTTTTAGGAGTTAAGTGTCCTCGTGTCTTTAAAAACTAGTGACCCCTCTGTTTCTAACTTTAACTGGGGGTCTTTGAATGCACCACAGTTATGTGAAATGAGGTGCAAAAGTGAAACTTGCACACACCTTTCTCCTCTACTGCCACAAATATACATTTATTATATTTTTACTTTTCTTCTATCACTTCATCCGTGTTTCAAAAATGCTCATAAGTGATTTTTTTCATGACTTTATAAAGTTTTTGAAACGAGGTCTGACGTTGTCCAAGTGGAACAAACCGTTCTGTATTTTTGGGGGTGCAGTAGGTATGTCTTAGACATTCAAGCAACATTATTATTGAACTTTCATGACTATATTCATTTTATATTAACATTTATGATGCCTTTTTTCCCATAAATTACATATTTAACATAAAAATATCTTCAAAAGCCCGCCCTGAGTTTGGGCCCCCCATACAACATCACCCCCCCACACTTCAACGCCACTACCATTCATCCATGTGTGAGATCGACCTATACCGATACTAATACTGATACTAATACCGATACGGATCACATGTATTGACTGAGAATTTTTCTACGTATTAATGGTGAGTGCTATTGACAGTGAAACTATAGCATCACAATATTTCAACAACTTCCTTATTCTCTTTTATTACATACAATTGTTTGAGAAAAACTAAACAATAACCAAACGGAAGTTATGCATGATCATCTATGCTGTCATGACACTTAATTGGTAGAAATTAATTTTCTTTGTGTCCAAGAACACAAGGGATTTCTTACAGGGAACACATGAACAAAAATGCATATAGGTACATTGTGAATCAGAAGTGCCTATTAATTTTTAAACTGAAAATACCTTTTGTTACTTAAGTAAAATGTATACTAAAATTTGAAATATTTTACTTCAATTAAGAAAGTGGACTAGTATTGCCATATTATTTTGCTTATTCAGAATAAAATACAGTGGTACCGCGGGATATGAGTTCAATCAGTTCAAAAAACTTGTATTGTGATTAGTGAAAATGTTAGTGGACCAGCACCACACACAATCATGTGTGCTCGAATGACTGTATCCCTTGCAGACTGTATTGTTCTATACTGTAGGAACCAGAAGTTGTTGTTTTTTTTAATAACAGAAAGAGACAGCTCCTTTTGTGTAAATGAGTGTGGATGAGTGTGAATGGGGGAGGGAGGGTTTTCTTGGGTTGATGCACTAATGGTAAGTGTATCTTGTGTTTTTTTTAAAATGTTGTTTGAAATAAAAAAAAAAAAAAAAAAAAAAAAAAAAAAAAAACTTGTATTGCGAAACAGCGCGGCCATTAAAATGAATTAAAATCTATTTAATTTGTGCAAAACATTACAGTTTTAACGCTGCTGCTCACTGCTCCCCTCACCTCCCAGGGGGTGGAACAAGGGGATGGGTAAAATGCAGAGGGTGATTTCAATGCTAGATTTGTTGCTAGTCGTTTTTAATCAAGAAAAAATTGGAGAAGGATTGGAGAAGTACATTGTACAATAAGCAGCAACAATTAAAAAACAAAGCAAAACGACATGAGAAAAATATATATTAATTAGGGCTGTCAAAGTTAACGCGATAATAACATGTTAGCTATACATTTTAATAACGACACTCATTTTTTAAATGGGTGATTTACGCGAACACTTCCTTTTTGACCCTCCTGCCGTGCCGTAGCGGGAGGAACATGGCTGCAGTTCACGTGCTACTGATGAGCCACAGGCGAGCAGAATTGGACAAAGGAAAGTCTACGTTACGGAAATATCCGGTTCAAAGCTATAACAAGTTGTTCTCCCGACAAGAAAATAGTATTTTTGGCCGTGAAAAGAGGCGACATCCCTGCAGCAAACGCTTGCCGCGCGCGTCGTTCAGAGGTGGGTGGTGCTTCACTTCCGTGTTCAGATTATGGTTAAGGTGCAGTGATAACATAACATTTAGATTGTTACTGTTACTGATTTAGTAAGTAAGATGACGGTTTCCTCCCGCCTCCGGGGACATGCACCTGGGGATGGGTTGATTGGCAACACTAAATGGTCCCTAGTGTGTGAATGTGAGTGTGAATGTTGTCTGTCTATCTATGTTGGCCCTGCGATGAGGTGGCGACTTGTCCAGGGTGTACCCCGCCTTCCGCCCGAATGCAGCTGAGATAGGCTCCAGCACCCCCCGCGACCCCTAACGGGACAAGTGGTAGAAAATGGATGGATGGATGGATTTCACCACACCTAGTGTGTGCGTGCGACTATCAGTGGTACGTTAACTTTAACTTTAAAACATGCCTTTAAAAACAAGCCGACTCAATAAAAAAAAATAAAAGACTGAATCACCAACGCGTGGATTTTTTTGTTCGTTTGTCACACGACGTTCAACCGTACAACAACCAAGACTGTGTACGAAAAGTGGAGTGTCATTTAAGTGAACATTTCCGCAGAAACCAAGTTACACAAAAAGTGGGGCATTTATTCTGAAGCTTACTTTGTACTGAACAAGAAGTGACTGTGTGCAGGTTTGAACAATGTGTAACCACACTAAACTAGGAGTTGTCTTGCTGTTGTTGTTTAACGCTGCTTAGCGATAGTAACACGTTTAACAATTATGTGGTACAAGGAGTGTAATTGGTTCTGTGACGCAGCTCGTACCTTGAAAAACTGGTATTGCAAAATGTTGAAATTAATTGAAATCAATTTAATCGGCACTTGGCCCCAACAAAACATGCCTTAAAAAAATTAAATCAACTTATAGCTAAGACATATTGTATAAAAGCAATACAATAGAATGTAGTACTGACAACTACAGTAGTTTTATGAAGTAATGGAATAATAATGTACACCATTTACCTTGGAGAGCGGACTTCTGCGGTCAAACACATCATCAGCAGCTTCTCCATATTTTCATGAATAAATGTACGCCGTTTGTATATTATTTTAACGTCTTTCACTGGCATCATCGACTCATTCTGCTTCAGTATGGTGCAGACTAGCAGTGATACGTCCCAACTGCTAAACTAATTTGGCTAGCTACACAATCTGCCATGTTTTTGATGGTTTATTTCTTTAATTAAATGAAAATTCTTCTCAGAAGTGTCCTTCACACTCAGCTTTTTCTTTCCCATGATTGGAAAAACGAAGTAATATTTTGCTAGCTATAAGCTAATGCTAGCAAGTAGGACTTGATGTTTTGTCTGGATCGTGCGGTTCATTCACTACTACGCCAACTAGCGGCAAGGAGGCTCGTGACACAATTTTTTCCCCGCTCTCAACCTAAAGCATTAACAGTTAAGCTTCTTATCTGGAAAAACTCGTAAACTGGGGCACTCGTATCCCGAAAAAAAATAATAGATTTTTGAATTTTTTGAATCAATTAAGAATCGTTACATTATCGTTATTATTTTTTGACACTCCTAATCGATATACTCCTAAATTTTACGCTGATGTTTTTTGCACCTAAAACATCAAAGCTAAAATGTCAATGTTTTGATCAGCTAGCTTAGTGTAGCGTGACCTACATTGGATTAGGTTTAGAGATGTCCGCTAATGGGTTTTTGCCGATTTCCGATATTGTCCAACTCTTAATTACCGATTCCGATATCAACCGATACCGATATATACAGTCGTGGAATTAACACATTATTATGCCTAATTTTGTTGTGATGCCCCGCTGGATGCATTAAACAATGTAACAAGGTTTTCCAAAATAAATCAACTCAAGTTATGGAAAAAAATGCCAACATGGCACTGCCATATTTATTATTGAAGTCACAAAGTGCATTATTTTTTTTAACATGCCTCAAAACAGCAGCTTGGAATTTGGGACATGCTCTCCCTGAGAGAGCATGAAGAGGTTGAGGTGGGCGGGGTTGCGGCTAATAGACCACACTTGTCGGTTTGTGAAGTAAAACGGAATATTCAACAATGAAATGCAAAAGTTGATTTTGCAGAAAATGTTATTTTATTATATTGTAACGTCCCGGAAGAGTTAGTGCTGCAAGGGGTTCTGGGTATTTGTTCTGTTGTGTTTATGTTGTATACGGTGCGGATGTTCTCCCGAAATGTGTTTGTCATGCTTGTTTGGTGTGGGTTCACAGTGTGGCACATATTTGTAACAGTGTTAAAGTTGTTTATACGGTCACCTTCAATGTGACCTGTATGGCTGTTGACCAAGTATGCCTTGCATTCACTTGTGTGTGTGAAAAGCCGTAGATATTATGTGATTGGGCCGGCACGCAAAGGAAGTGCATTTAAGGTTTATTGCCGCTCTGTACCTCTCCCTACGTCCGTGTACACAGCGGCGTTTTAAAAAGTCATACTTTTTTTTTTTAAACCGATACCGATAATTTCCGATATTACATTTTAAAGCAATTATTGGCTGATAATATCGGCAGTCCGATATTATCGGACATCCCTAATTAAGTTTAGTTAAAGTTAAAGTTAAAGTACCAATGATTGTCACACACACACTAGGTGTGGTGAAATTCGTCCCCTGCATTTGACCCATCCCCTTGTTCACCCCCTGGAAGGTGAGGGGAGCAGTGGGCAGCAGCAGCGGCCGCGCCCGTGAATAATTTTTTGGTGATTTAACCCCCAATTCCAAACCTTGATGCTGAGTGCCAAACAGGGAGGTAATGGGTCCCATTTTTATAGTCTTTGGTATGACTCGGCCGGGGTTTGAACTCACTCAGGGCGGACACTCTAACCACTAGGCCACTGAGTAGTTTAGCATCGTTTGTGCACAAAATGAATCAAAAGACACAGCAAGCAAACAACATAGAAGCACTTTTTAACCTTGATTCATGATTTTTAATCAGTATTGGAAAGCCTGTGGAAATGACAAGCCGTGCATTTCAAATTGTTCATTGAATCCCCTTGCGTTGCCTCGTCAATGATTGGCTGGAGCTCCAGCAGACATGTCAAGACATTTATTTCCCGTCCTCTTGGGTCCAAATAAATCCCTCTGTTAGTTTTATGCGAGGGTAAATGGATTCGCTCGCTTTTGTTGTGTGTTTTTTGAGGTTCTGAAGTGATTTACATGTGCATATTGGGCATCCTTCCCTATTCAGTCACACACACTTCCACAACCTTAAGCAATCGAATCAGCACAATGATGAATTGTCAAAGTGATAAATCTTCATGTTTTTCCTTTTACCTCAGCGTCTTATCAGGGCGACATCAGGCAGCGTGCAGCCGTTGACGCCGCCGCTCCTCAGTAACTGACTCACTGGCTGAGACTTCCACTCGGTTCCTTAAACATTTCTCCAACAAACTTTACGTGTGGTTCAAACTACATCAGCTTCCTGACTTGCAGCTCTGAGATCAACTGGGCTCCAACCAACTCCCCACTGATTGAGAGTTATTCGAGCGGCGCTAGCCAATGAGCTGTTGACTCATTGCCACGCAGAGCTCGGAAAGAACACATAACGTCCAAATGACCATAATTTCCCTAACAAGTTCTCATTATTAGGTTGATTGGCAACACTAAATGGTCCCCAGTGTGTTAATGTGAGTGTGAATGTTGTCTGTCTATCTCTGATGGCCCTGCGATGAGGTGGCGACTTGTCCAGGGTGTACCCCGCCTTCCTCCCAGCTAAGATAGGCTCCATCAAACCCCCGCGACCCCGAGAGAGACAAGCGGTAGAAAATGGATGGATGGAAGTTCTCATTATGTATTTTTTTGCTCCTGAAAAATAATCTGGCAGTCATTTCCCATAACATCAATTAGTGATTGAGTAATGTGTAGATTAGTGGTGCTTTAACCCACCTCAAACACTCCCAAGTACCACCATAACGACCAACATTAAAATACAGCAGCGTAGCAGGCCTAAGTATTCATTAAAAACAAGGCAGACAAAAAGTTAAAGTACCACTGATAGTCACACACACACTAGATGTGGTGAAATTAACCTCTGCATTTGACCCATCCCCATGTTCCACCCCCCTGGGAGGTGAGGGGAGCAGTGAGCAGCACCGGTGGCCGTGCCCAGGAATCATTTTGGTGATTTAACCCCCAATTCCAACCCTTGATGGAGGGAGGTAATGGGTCCCAGTTCTATAGTCTTTGCTATGACTCGGCCAGGGTTTGAACTCACGACCTACCGATCTCAAGGCGGACACTCTAACCACTAGGCCACTGAGCGGGTGTACTTTTAATGGCTTTAATGTCCTTTGTGTTCTTTGATGTTTGATGCTTATGTGTGCTATGACTATGAGGTTTTTCCCCTTGGCCTCAGTCTGGACCCCCTCTCCAAGGGCCTAGGCTTAGACTCTCACCTTTTTTGTAAGGGGCGCCGGAAGGTGGCAGACCCGTCAGCGATCCCGTTCTGTCTCCCCGTAATGTTTGTCTGTTCTTGAATGGGATTGTCCTGAAAATGTTAATTTCCATTCGGGGATTTAAAAAATATTTCTGATTCTGATTCAGATTTTTTAGCTCAGTAGTCAGGATGCTGGCCTCTCACGCCGGCGCCCCAAACAATGGATACACCAAACAGAGCCATCCGGTATTGCCGTCAAAAGCCCATGCGTTAATCCCCTACTCAACGTACTGTCGAGCAGCCACACAGGCTGGCATCCGTTACCCTAAAGACAAAATATGATGGAGAGTCCAATAGATTTACAGTTTTTTCCATTTGCTTACACACAATTTTAATAACTGTGTGTCTTTTTTCAAAAGGATTTACACACATTTCCAAACACAACATTACATTTTCTTAAATCCTAGATTATTTGCAAAATGACACACTTCGGTCAAACATATACCCATTGCATTTGTAAAAATGCAGTTTTATCGTCATCACTCACACAGATTTCAAATGATAAAACACTATTGGAGTGAGTTACCCAGAACAGTGATAAATACAAAGCACATTTGTAAAAAACACTATTTTACTATAAGAAATCACATGTTTGGGGCAAAATCACATGTTTGGGGCATTTTGCCCGACCTTTTTATCATATGTGCTGAATGAGTACTGTAACTTGACAAAATATTTTGGCAAATCCATAGCAATCGTCATTGTTTACTTAGAAGTGGGCCTATACGTAAGGACTAGAGATGTCCGATAATATCGGACTGCCGATATTATCGGCCGATAAATGCTTTAAAATGTAATATCGGAAATTATCTGTATCGGTTTCAAAAAGTAATTTGTATTTATTTATTTTTGAAATTGTTTGTCCTGTCCAGCTTCTCAGGCAAATCATATAGTTGATGTAGATGCCCATATCGGCTGTTCAGATTGAGCCCAGTTTAGAATTTCCTGTTAAACAGTATGCCAGGCAGTCTTGCACTACAGGAGGACTATGTTATTGTTTACTTTATTACTCTAGTATACTCTGGACTGAAGCTGTGTGCCTTCATTTTTCTTGTAGCTGTTGTTTTGAGGCATGTTTAAAAAAAATAAAAATAATGCACTTTGTGAAAGTCTAAGTATAGTATTTCCCATAGTTGTAGTGGGTATTAAGATTATCTCAGGGAGAGCATGTCCCAAATTCCAAGCTGCTGTTTTGAGGCATGTTAAAAAAAATAATGCACTTTGTGACTTCAATAATAAATATGGCAGTGCCATGTTGGCATTTCTTTCCATAACTTGAGTTGATTTATTTTGGAAAACCTTGTTACATTGTTTAATGCATCCAGCGGGGCATCACAACAAAATTAGGCATAATAATGTGTTAATTCCACTACTGTATATATCAGTATCGGTTGATATCGGAATCGGTAACTAAAAGTTGGACAATATCGGAATATCGGATATCGGCAAAAAAGCCATTATCGGACATTTCTAGTAAGGACCCAAAGAGAAAGTAAAAATATCCTGTAATCTTTTCAAGACGTGCTCAACAATGATGCTGCAAACTGAAAGTATGTATTTTTACCACAGTCAGGTAAAGTAACATATCACAGTAGTCAACAATGACACGTAGTACAAATTACAATCTGAGACAAATAAAAAGGTTTGAAAAAAATCTGGCAATAAAGATGTGTGTAGTAACACAATGCTGGTGTGTGTGCAAGATGGGAAGGTGTGTGTAAAGCATTGTGTGTAATATTTCGCAAAAACTGTGAAGCATAGTCTATGCCTAATATTAGGCAAATCTGCACAGTGGTTTTGTTTACTGTGTGTAGACTACATTTAGTGTGTAAGCAATTGGAAAAAAATAGTTTTTTCCAGCCTCAGGCTCACAGTCATGGACTAAGTATATTTGGTGGGGAGCGCGTTGACAGCTGCTGAATTGCTCTCACCTGTTGCGCTTTTTAGCCCTCGGGCCGAGCGAGTCCCCAACTTGGATCTGCAAACACAAGGTTGTGATTAATACGCCGTGCAAAAAAGAAGACGCTTGGTAGCAGTGCGGTCGGTGTGCTCTCCGCTCTGCTGTACTTTTTAATTACTGAGCGTGTCATTATCCTGCTTTGTGTTCAAAGGCGACGCCATCAAATGTATGTCGCTCGTTTTTTGAGCCGACGAAGCACAATGGGGCTGTTTACTGTTCGCTTTATTCTACAGGCCCGCTTCGTCTTCAGAAAGCAAAACCGGCGGTCCGTTTCTCAACGCACGCAAAGCCGGTTGCAGCCACCCGCCACCACTTGACAGCCGAAGACAGCTCATTATAGGACGAGCGAAAAGCCATGTTTGATGTTTTTACTTAGCCAGCGAGCGAGGCACGGCTATATCAAGCCGTCCCTCGCAGGCTTTTTTCTCTCTTTTTTTTTCCTTTATAAGGAAATACCGTCTCAAACTGGCTGAGATTTGATATGGCGGCACTCTCGCAGCTTAATATGGATAATTGTTTGGACAGAGCACTCGGGGAGAAACTGGAAAGTTTGTTTTTACTGCGTGTGCTTTGCTTTCGCAGAAACGCAGCTGAAACCCACGCTGCAAATGTGACATTTCACGGTGAAGGGAAATAAATCTGCAGATAGACACAAGTAGACGTGGAGAGAAGGGGAAACGTGTGTTTCCTGCACATGATCGCATTATCACTTTTGTATGGGAAAGATTTGTGATAAAGCTCCTGTTGATTGTTATTTGATGATGCGGGTTAATACATTGCTTTGATTAAGTTTAAAGTGGCAGTAGAGTGGAAAGAACAAGTTGACTTCATATGCTTAATTGCGTTTTATTGCATCCAATAGACCAGGGGTGTCAAACTCATTTTAGTTTGGGGGCCGCATGGAGGAAAATCTATCCCCAAGTGGGAAAAATCATGGCATGACCACTTAAAAATAAAGATGACCATTTTCTTTGGAGTCAGTAGTATTCTATCTTCATTTGTTATTTATCTTTTCTGAATAAATGATGTGATAATGTTCGTCAGTCAAATATGTGGAATTGATACAGATTTTCTGTTAAAATGTGAATTGTACCGAGCCCTATAAATGGTCTAATTTGCATAATTAGCCATGGCTCGTGCAATTGTGATAAGGAGAGCGGCTTAAGTATGAAATTAATAATAGTACCAAAATCAAAATACAGGATGTTAATAATGTCATTTACTAATTTTTCTCAAGTGGGCCAGACTGGTAAAATCGTGGCATGATAACTTAAAAATAAAGATGACTCCAGACTATTTTCTTTGTTTAAAAATAGAACAAGCACACTTTTAAGTTGCAGTTAAAAGTAATCTATCTTCAGTTCTTTATTTATCTTTTCTAAATAAATGATGCGATAATGTTCGTCAGTCAAATATGTGGAATTGATACAGATTTTCTGTTAAAATGTGAATTGTACCGAGCCCTATAAATGGTCTAATTTGCATAATTAGCCATGGCTCGTGCAATTGTGATAAGGAGAGCGGCTTAAGTATGAAATTAATAATAGTACCAAAATCAAAATACAGGATGTTATTAATGTCATTTACAAATTTTTCTCAAGTGGGCCAGACTGGTAAAATCGTGGCATGATAACTTAAAAATAAAGATGACTTCAGACTATTTTCTTTGTTTAAAAATAGAACAAGCACACTTTTAAGTTGCAGTTAAAAGTAATCTATCTTCAGTTCTTTATTTATCTTTTCTAAATAAATGATGCGATAATGTTCATCAGTCAAATAGGTGGAATTGATACAGATTTTCGGTTAAAATGTGAATTGTACCGAGCCCTATAAATGATCAAATTTGCATAATTAGCCATGGCTCGTGCAATTGTGATAAGGAGAGCGGCTTTAGTATGAAATTAATAATAGTATCAAAATCAAAATACAGGATGTTAAATGTAATTTACCGTATTTTTCGGACTATAAGTCGCAGTTTTTTTCATAGTTTGGCCAGGGGTGCGACTTATACTCAGGAGCGACTTATGTGTGAAATTATTAACACATTACCGTAAAATATCAAGTAATATTATTTAGCTCATTCACGTAAGAGACTAGACATATAAGATTTCATGGGATTTAGCGATTAGGAGTGACAGATTGTTTGGTAAACGTATAGCATGTTCTATATGTTATAGTTATTTGAATGACTCTTACCATAATATGTTACGTTAACATACCAGGCACGTTCTCAGTTGGTTATTTATGCGTCATTACCTCTGATGGCTGCTGGTAGCACCTTGCATGACAGCTCCTGCCATCAGTGTGTGAATGTGTGTGTGTGAATGGGTAAATGTGGAAATACTGTCAAAGCGCTTTGAGTACCTTGAAGGTAGAAAAGCGCTATACAAGTACAACCCATTTATTATTTATCATTTATATAACGTACACTTATTCAGCCTGTTGTTCACTATTCTTTATTTATTTTAAATTGCCTTTCAAATGTTTATTCTTGGTGTTGGGTTTTATTAAATAAATCTCCTCAAAAAATGCGACTTATACTCCAGTGCGACTTATATATGTTTTTTTCCTTCTTTATTATGCATTTCCGGCAGGTGTGACTTATACTCCGGTGCGACTTGTACTCCGAAAAATACGGTACTCATTTTTCTCGAGTGGGCCGGACTGGTAAAATCATGACATGATAACTTAAAAATAAAGATGACTTCAGACTGTTTTCTTTGTTTAAAAATAGAACAAGCACACTTTTATGTTGCAGTTAATAGTATTCTATTTACATTTTTTATTTATCTTTTCTAAATTTATGTTGTGATATATTTATCAGTCAAACAGGTGGAATTGATACAGATTTTCAGTTAAAATGTGAATGGTAATCGAGCCCTATAAATGGTCAAGTTTGTATAACTAGCCATGACTCATGCAATTGTAATAAGGAGAGCGGCTTAAGTATGAAATGAATAATAATTTAAAAATCAAAATACATTATGTTATTAATGTCATTTACTCATTTTTCTCAAGTGGGCCGGACCGGTAAAATCGTGGCATGACTACTTAAAAGTAAAGATGACGTCAGATTGTTTTCTTTGTTTAAAAATAGAACAAGCACACTTACATGTTGCAGTTAAAAGTATTCTATCTTCATTTGTTGTTATTTATACTTTCTGAATAAATAATGTGATAGTGTTCATTAGTCAAATAGGTGGAATTAAGTTTGGCAGAGTTTTAAAATGCTCCCATTGGTGTTCATTTTCAGATTATGAAATTAATAATAATATCAAAATCAAATTACAGGATGTTATTAATGTAATTTACAAATTTTTCTCAACTGCTGTACAAGTGTAGCATCATCTACAACAAAACTTGTGAATTTGGACTCATTTAATTAATCACACAATCAGCATATTGTAGCGTCCCGGAAGAGTTAGTGCTGCAAGGGGTTCTGGGTATTTGTTCTGTTGTGTTACGGTTCGAATGTTCTCCCGAAATGTGTTTGTAATTTTTGTTTGGTGTGGGTTCACTGTGTGGCGCAAAATTGTAACAGTGTTAAAGTTGTTTATACGGCCACCCTCAGTGTGACCTGTATGGCTGTTGACCAAGTATGGTGGCATTCACTTGTGTGTGTGAAAAGCCGCAGATATTATGTGATTGGGCCGGCACGCAAAGGCAGTGCCTTTAAGGTTTATTGGCGCTCTGTACTTCTCCCTACGTCCGTGTACAACTCCGTACAGCGGCGTTTTAAAAATGTATAAATTTTACTTTTTTAAACAGGTACCGATAATTTCCGACATCACATTTTAAAGCATTTATCGGCCGATAATATCGGCAGTCCGATATTATCGGACATCTCTAGTTAGTTTGTATGTTTACCACCTAGTAATTTTGCTGACGCTATAGTGTTACAATAAAGCTACATCCGTTTAGCACTCTGCTTCAAAAACATATTGCTCATCCTCTTTGTGTTCGGGCTCAAAAATATAATATAATATTTTTTACCAAAGTAATCGTTGTTGCTCTTGCAAACTCTGCTGGATTAGCGTTGTTGTTGATGGGGAAGGGATCTGTGGTTCCTAGCCCTATGTCACCGATTACGTGACTGCGTAATGGTTAGAAAATCTCTTTGAGATTGATACTAATTTGATCATATCTATTTATTGGCAAACTTCGGAAGTTTTTGGTGTCAAAAATCAGACATATACGATAATAGCTTCAAAATAAAGGCAACTTATTTTTCCACTCTACTTCTACTTTAAAGTTGACAATTAATTGAGGCGCTTGTTTAGCCTTGAGCAAAAAGGCTAAAAAAAACATTTACAGTGGTACCTTCGTTTTTGTGTGCCACACTTTTCATATGACACCATTTTTAAGGACAAATGTTGCCCTGGTTTTCATATACTGTCTTGCTTGTTGTAGAGCCAAACATTGGTACCTTTTCCCACGAATCATTCCGCAGAAAGAAGTGCCCAGACAAAAAAAAACCCCCCGTTGGTGACTTTGGTGTTGTTATAACACCGGCAAAATCTGTATGCAGAAAAACCCCTCTCTGCGTGCGCAGCGCACTCTCTTTATGATAGCATGAACTCTTTGCACTCGCACATGCTCTGTTTGCACTTGCGTGGAGACTGTTTATGCTAGCAGGAACTCTGTATGCTTAGCTCTACCTAGAACACAGCCAAAATCTGTGCGCATCAAAAACATTCTCTATGTGCGTGTGACCTCGCGCAGACTCTTTTTGCACTCACACAGACTCTTTTTGCACTCGAGGAGACTCTTTTTGCACTCACACAGACTCTTTTTGCACTCACTGACTCTTTTTGCACTCACTGACTCTTTTTGCATTCACAGACTCTTTTTGCAGTCACTTCGGCTGGTTTTGCACTCGCGCATACTATTTTTTTACTCACTGACTCTTTTTGCACTCGCGCAGACTGTTTTTGATAATAATACCTGAGATTTATATAGCGCTTTTCTAAGTACCCAAAGTCGTTTTACATGTTAAAAACCCATCATTCATTCACACCTGCACTCACGTACTGTTTTTGCACTCACGTCGGCTGTTTTTGCACTCGCGCAGACTATTTTTGCATTCACTGACTCTTTTTGCACTCACAGACTCTTTTTGCACTCGCGCAGACTCTTTTTGCACTCATTTACTGTTTTTGCACTCGCGGAGACTATTTTTGCATTCACTGACTCTTGTTGCATTCACTGACTCTTTTTGCACTCACAGACTCTTTTTGCACTCGTGCAGACTCCTTTTGTACTCATTTACTGTTTTTGCACTAGCGCAGACTCTTTTTGCACTCACAAAGACTCTTTTTGCACACACGCAAGCTTTTTTTTGCACTTGCGCAGGCTTTGTTTGCATTATTGCTGGCTTTCTTTGCACTTGCGCAAGCTTTGTTTGCATTATCGCTAGCTTTGTTTACACTTGCGCAGGCTTTGTTTGCATTATTGCTGGCTTTTTTTGCACATGCGCAAGCTTTCTTTGCATTATCGCTGGCTTTGTTTGCACTCGCTGGCTGTGATTGCGCTCCCGCGGGGGCCGTTAGCACTCACATGGAATCTGTTTGCGCTTGCAGAGACTGGGTTTGTGCGTTCGCTTTGTGTGTAATTATTTAGCGCTACCTTGAAGAGTGCCAACATCTTTGCGCATAAAAAACACTCTACGTGCAGCCCAACTCTGTTTTCACTCGCGCGGTCTCTTTTTGAATGCGTGCAGGCTTTTTTGCACTTGCACGGTCTCTTTGGGCTCGCGCTGTCTTATTATTTAGCCCTTCCTAGAATAGTGCCAAAATCTGCGCGCATAAAAAGCACTCTCTGCGTGCGTGTGACCTCTGTTTGCATGCGCGCAGATTTGTTTGCACTTTCGTTGACTTTGTTTGCACTCGCGTGGACTCTGTTTGTGCACGCGCAGACTCTTTTTGCACTCACGTAGACTCTTTTTGAACTCACACAGGCTTATTTTGCACTTGCGCAGGCTTTGTTTGCACTCTCGCTGGCTTTGATTGCGCAGGCAGTTAATACTCAGGCGGAATCCGCCTACCTCAACCGACGCACGGAGGGGGGTTTGGTGGTAGCGGGGGTGTATATTGTAGCGGTCCGGAAAAGTTAGGAATACAAGGGATTCTGGGTATTTGTTCTGTTGTGTTTATGTTGTGTTACGGTGCGGATGTTCTCCCGAAATGTGTTTTGTCATTCTTGTTTGGTGTGGGTTCACAGTGTGGCGCATATTAGTAAGAGTGTTAAAGTTGTTTAAACGGGCACCCTCAGTGTGACCTGTATGGCTGTTGAACAAGTAGGCCTTGCAGTCTGTGTCTACAGAAGCCGCATACAACATGTGACAGGGCTGGCAAGCTGTTTGTACAGTTTGTAGAGGGCGCTAAAGGCAGTGCCATCATAGCACGCCCTTATTATTGTTGTTTGGGTGAAAATCAGCAGACATTCGAGAGAATAGTTGCTCTGAAATTCGGGAGTCTCCCGGAAAAATTGGGAGGGTTGGCAAGTGTGATGCTGTCAAGCGGCATTATGATAAAACTCGCGGGCCGCGCTAACATTAAATTTTCATGTTAAGGTGCGGGCCGCGTGTCTAAGACCACTGGTTTATACATAGCACAAAGCAAAAAAAAAATGTTGTATGCAGTGTTATTTCATTTTAAATTTCAAAAGAGTTTTGTGGCTCCCATTGTTTTCTTTATTTTGTGAAACGGGTCGAAATGGCTCTTTGAGTGGTAAAGGTTGCAGAACCCTAACCTACACTCTGTCCTCCTACTGTCTAGGCCTGCTGTGTGTGTGTGTGTGTGTGTGTGTGTGTGTGTGTGTGTGTGTGTGTGTGTGTGTGTGTGTGTGTGTGTGTGTGTGTGTTGCGTGTGGTACACAGAACATCAATTTCCACACTTCTATTAGCCCGGGGTCCAGTGGACCCGGACATCTTATATGTAATAGAAATGTGTAGGGGGTGTGTATGGTGTGTGGTCATTAAATATGTATTCTGATATATGTTCTTCACAGAAAATGAGCCAAAGTCAGTGAGTCTCAGTTTGAAAAATTAATTAATTGTAAAATTTTTCTTTTAATAAAAAATGAAACGGGTCCCCCAGACCCGAACACCACACAAGGGTGAAAAAAAACTTCAAATATATCGCATTTGCAGTTGAGAGACATTTCATATGACAGGACGGTGTGCAAGTGTGTGTGCTTTTAAAAGGCGGGGCCTGTTGCCTAGCGACGTGTGACATCACTGAGGGTTTCAACGGAGCTGTGTTTGTTAGCTGTAGCAGTTTGTCGGCTCTGACGCCAGCTCTGTTGTGTTACCTCTGGCTAACAAAGAGATTGAAAGTACTTCGATGGCTGTCATATCTTCTCGTCAACAAACGGTGTATTGTTTGGATGGCATGTTTGTCACTTCGGTCATTAATTTGTTGTTCATTTTTCCCATTGTGTACGTCTGCGTATGTTGCTGTCTGCTGTGTCACGTTGATGGTGCCTCTTCCTATTTGATATCAAGTTCACTTAACTGTGGTGCTACTTTTTGCTTTCACGAGTAAAAAGATATTTTCTGCACTGAACTTGCTGCACTTATGACGCCGTCATGTTTTTGACATAAATCCACATCAAGAGTAGCGTTCCACGTTACACCAAGCTATCGCTAACGGCGTTGTAACGAACATAAAAGTAATTAGATTACTCGTTACTAATAAAAGTCACTTGGTTATAACGAACCCTGCTGGTTTGACGCCATAGTGCCACCAATTGTTACGTGCGGGGGGTCACAGCTTGCTGCGAGGTTCGTTCCTCCGGGATGCAAACGGACCACTCCGGACAGGGCGTGCAGGTAGGAACATGATTTATTTGTAGAACTCAAACAAGTACCAAAAACTGAAAATAAGCCAGAGGAAAAATGTGCCGATCGAACTCGAAGCAAACGCTAACACTTAGCATAGGCAAAAAGACAAGGAATACTCATGTAACTGTAGCATAAGCAAACAAAGAAGCCAGGCCGACTGACCGGCAAAGGCTGCCTTAAATAATGCCTCTGATTAGGTGAGCGTCCCGAACACCAATCAGAGGCAGGTGGAAATAATAAATAGCCAAGGTAACTAAACAAACTTAAGGGTGCACAACAACAGGAACTAAGGGAGTCCAAAACTAACAGAAAATAACAAAAACATGATCCGGGCCACGGATCATGACACCAATAGGCCAAATAAAGTTGCGAGTACAAGCACTCTTAATAAAGGAAATGAGAAACGTTATCAAATTCAACTCACTACGTGTCCCAATACTTTAGTCCACATTAGGCCCACTCAGAGCAGTGCCTATAAATCGGTCAATTAAGCGGGGTGGGTGTTTTACGGAGCAAGCATTGACCTTTTCCACGTCTTAGCAGTGTTTTCCCAGGTGGAATATATGATCCGTACGTTTTTACTATCTTATCCTAAAACGTGACAACATCGTCTTGGAAGCGGTGCATAATACATATGTATTCCTCGCCGCCGTCACCGAGCGCTCACTCGCGTTGGGATTTGTGGGCTGAGGGAGATTTGTGCTGCATGGGAAGATGAAATTGGGTGCAGTGGCGATAAAAAGTGACGTTAAAATGCAGCTGGCTTGTAAAGCACCCAGCTGAAGTACATTTATACTTCATCTTGTATATGTATTAGTATCAGTTTAGCATCAGACATGAGAGATGTACTCCAGCACATCTGTCCTGCAGACGTCCGTGTTTGTCTAATGGGCATCTTCCAGCCAGAGCGGAGAACAAATCTGCTCGGTTGGACTTGTAATTTCTCGACTTATTCAACTACATCACAAGATGGAATCCGCGGGGAGCAAATGGTATTAAGTCGTACACAAAAGCGGCACAAGTTTTATTCATCCTCTCTCTCTCTCTCTCTCAGTCGCCGCTTGAGATTTACGACAATATTTCCCTCCATTGTGTTACTTTATGCATTTATTTATTACGCGTGTCTGCAACACCGCTGGCTCATAGCATTCTGCTGTTTATCCGCCACGATGAATCACAGTTCTTCCACTCGCCTACACGGCCGTAACGTTGGCTACTCTGTTACGACAATAACTGATCTTTTTAGTTTAGAGTTGGATGAAAATGAAAACAGCGTTTATTGTTGTGCTCTGAAGTGACGTACGAGCGCACTGAGAGCTAGTTTGCCGCCCTATCAAACAAAATATACATTTATAGTAGAGATGTCCGACAATGACTTTTTTGCAGATATCCGATATTCCGATATTGTCCAATTCTTAATTACCGATTCCGGTATCAACCGATACCAATATATACAGTCGTGGAATTAACACATTATTATGCCTAATTTTGTTGTGATGCCCCCCATATTTATTATTGAAGTCACAAAGTGCATTATTTTTTTTAACATGCCTCAAAACAGCAGCTTGGAATTTGGGACATGCTCTCCCTGAGATAATCCTGATACCCACTACAACTATGGGAAATACTATACTTTGACTTTCACAAAGTGCATTATTATAAACAACAGCTACACAAACAATGAAGGCACACAGCTTCAGTCCAGAGTATACTAGAGTAATAAAGTAAACAATAACGTAGTCCTCATTTAGTGCAAGACTGCCTGGCATACTGTATAACAGGGAAGTATAAACTGGGCTCACATCCATCTTCCGTTTGTATTCATCGTGTATCTCCTTACGATTCTTGAAGAGGTGGGAGATCTAATTGCTCGTATTAAAGGAAGACGTCTTGGTTCCTCCTCGCATAACCAACTTTTTGCAGTCGTTGCAAATTGACAGTTTTTTATCCATCAGAGACACTTTAAAATAATCCCAAACCATAGACATGGTGTCGTTAGTCAGTCACCGAGCGAGCTCTCTTGTTAGCCACGGCTACAGCACCGGCAACAACACACTCTTGTTGTTGTTTTGCTACGCTGGCGGCGGTTTGATGAGGTCATCAAGCGTCGCCAGTAAACCTCACATGCTGCAGTCGTCAACTCCTGTGTTGTGTGTAAGAGAGGGGAGAGGAGAGAGGGGAGGGGCTGCTGACTGGGTGTACTGCTCCCTACGTCCGTGTTTTACCGTACAGCGGCGTTTTAAAAAGTCATTAATTTTACTTTTTGAAACCGATACCGATCATTTACGATATTACATTTTAAAGCATTTATCATCTCTAATTTATAGTCATTGCAGCAGCATAACATGATGTTTACATGCCGAACACAACATGTGGCGAATGGCGCGGGATAAAATGCTCGAATGCCGTAAACATAATGAAATTGTTGAATTTGTAAATTGGACTAAGCATCGTTAAGTGGAGAATGCCAAACAGTGCTGTACGCTTAACTTTTTCACCGGTCGCACCGGTGCTACTAAATCGGGGGTCAGGAACCGGCGTCTCTAGATCGCCGCCCTACTGGCTCCCTGGACCTCTTTCAGAGATGTGTGAAAATAAAAGAAAGATGAACAAAAAAATATATTTTTTGTTTGAATATATTTTCTTTAGGAGGACAAACAGGACACAAACCTTCCTAATTGTTAGAAATCCCACTGTTTATGCAGTGGCGGGCCGTACATTTCCCACCTAGGCCTACAGTGATGTCCGACTTCAATGATTACTTCTCAAAATACCATCATGTATGTCACCACATGACCATTGCTGGAGAAATACTATTCAGAAACACATTTACGCACTACTGGGCATTGTACAAAACGGGTTATTTTCTGGCACATTTACAAATCAATAAACCCGCATCAGCAATTAAAACATATCTTATGTGGTACTGTCAAAATTAAAATTGCAAAAAACATTTTAAACGTGAAAAAATAAAGCAATAAAATATCTGAACTCACATTTCATCGACAGCTAAGCTAGATTCCGGGGTTGGCCGACATGGTCTCACAAGATGTAGTTTCTCTTTAAATATCCTTCTTGAAAATGGCCTTGCAAATATATGTGTTGTCTTGTCTAATCATAAAAGATGCAGATAAGGCGTGTTGGCTAAGTTCTTAAAGTTTACTCCACAGCGTCCTCATCAAAAACATTCCGCTTCACAACCTAAACTGGGCTACTGTGCATGCTCTTCACTACTGTGGCATGATGGGTAATGGAGTTCTTATGTTACCTGGCTCATAACATCACTATATATCTGCCTTAGGCCATCTAAAAGGCCTTTCTGACAACAACTCGTGATCTGATTGGCTATCGCAACTGTCTATCAACTGTATGTCCCCGTTCACTTCCAGCGCACAGACGCCAGCATTGCTGAATCTGAAGGCCTCTGGCAGATTTGGTACAGCATGGCAACATAAGCTAGCGGAATTCTGATTGAATAAAAACTCTATAAACTAAAAACAACAGCGCTGGAAGGAGCATAATATGACATGAAGAGAATATGAATACTTTTAGATATTCAGGGAAATTAAATTAAAAATTACTTTTATCTTTAATTATGATCATGATTTCTGGTTATGTTAAGCCAGTAGAGAAGGCCTTGCTGGCCCTGACGGCACACCACTGGGTTTATGTTATATACGCTTCACTGATGAGAGTATTTGGCGAGCACCGTTTTGTCCTACTAATTTCAATGATTCTTGAACTCATCGTAGTTTAACATGTACAACTTTCTCCAATGCTGCCACAGAAAGACGTGTTTTATGTAATTTTGTCCACCAAACGTTTTATGTTTTGCGTGAATGCACAAAGGTGAGCTTTGTTGATTTTATTGATTTGCTGGAGTGCTAATCAGGCATATTTGGTCAATCCATGACTGCAAGCTAATCAATGCTAACATGTTACTGAGGCTAGCTGTACGTACATATTGCATCATTATGCATCGTTTGTAGGTATTTTTGATCTCAATTAATTTCTTTTATTTATGTCCTCTGTGTATGTAATTTATATTTGCATGTCTCATGACATTAACTGTGTGTAATATTGGCTGCATTTCTGATAGTTGTATGGGTGCCATGTTGTTCCAGACCACAGCAAACGTTACCCAGCTTGCATAGATTGTAGTAAATCCGTTAGAAGAAGACAGCCTGCCGTTTCCTTTAACTTGGACACACACATCTATACCTTTGGTCATTCTGAGCCAGTAATTTCCAGAAGTTATGTCATTCTGTGAGAAGCCTCCATTTTACTAATGATTTCCAATGTTGCAAAAATGTGTAGAGTAAAAATTAAAATACAACATTTCTGTCAAGGAAGGTTTGTGTCAGCCTTTGATAGTAGGCTAATATAGCTGATATAGACACTTCATGTGTTGCCTTCATTAGAACACTTATAGAAGGCTTTTAATTTTTTGCGGCTCCAGACAGATTTTGTTTTTGTATTTTTGGTCCAATATGGCTCTTTCAACATTTTGGGTTGCCAACCCTGTACTAAATGAAAAAAATTGGTAGCACAGAATTTTTTTTGTAGCACAGAAAATGTTTTGTAGCAATATAAAATATCTTAAATACCACAATTTCATTATTAACACTCAAACAATGTACACATATAAACACAATACCATCATAAGGTCTACTATAACGCTCAATTAAACACAGAGAACATCACTAAACTGTGCCAGCACTGTTGCTAACACGAGTGTAGGGCTGGGCCATATGGACCAAAACTTATATCCCGATATAGTTTGGCCCATAAAGTAGCCTATAAATGGAAATGTTTGTTGACGTAACTAAATATCTCTACAATGCCTTGATTTTAATATTTCGGGACTGATGGGGATCCCAAATACAAATAAACAGATACCAACAAGTAAGAAAAGTAGGTTTAGCATAATAGGATCCCAATTTAAAGGCCTACTGAAACCCACTACTACCGACCACGCAGTCTGATAGTTTATATATCAATGATGAAATATTAACATTGCAACACATGCCAATACGGCCGGGTTAACTTATAAAGTGCAATTTTAAATTTCCCGCCACACTTCCAGTTGAAAAACTCCTTTGGATATGACTTATGCGCGTGACTTCACAAAATCCACGGAAGTGGTTGGACCCCATCGGACCCGATACAAAAACCTCTTGTTTTCTTCGACAAAATTCCACAGTATTCTGGACATCTGTGTTGGCGAATCTTTTGCAATTTGTTTAATGAACAATGGAGGCTGCAAAGAAGAACGTTGTAGGTGGGATCGATCGGTGTATTAGCGGCTAAGTACAATACTTACAGCAACACAACAAGGCAGACGCCTAGCCGATGCTAGCCGCCAAACCCACGGATGAAGTCCTTTGTCGCGCCGTCGATCGCTGGAACGCAGGTGAGCACGGCTGTTGATGGGAAGATGAGGGCTGGCTGGCGTAGGTGGAGCGCTAATGTTTTTATCATAGTTCTGTGAGGTCCGGTTGCTAAGTTGCTAAATTAGCCTTAGCGTCGTTAGCAACAGCATTGTTAAGCCTTACCAGGCTAAGAAATTTTTAACCGTGTAGTTACATGTACATGGTTTAATAGTATTGTTGATCTTCTGTCTATCCTTCCAGTCAGGGATTTATTTATTTTGTTTCTATCTGCATTTGAGACAGATGCTATCACATTAGCTCATGCTACAGAGCTTCGTCGATGATGGGTGTCCTTCGTCGCGCCGTCGATCGCTGGAACGCAGGTGAGCACGGCTGTTGATGTAACCGTGTAGTTACATGTACATGGTTTAATAGTATTGTTGATCTTCTGTCTATCCTTCCAGTCAGGGGTTTATTTCTTTTGTTTCTATCTTCATTTGAGAACGATGCTATCACGTTAGCTCAGTAGCTAAGTGTGTCACCGATGTATTGTCGTGGAGATAAAAGTCACTTTAAATGTCCATTTCGCGTGCTCGACTCTCATTTTCAAGAGGATATAGTATCCGAGGTGGTTTAAAATACAAATCCGTGATCCACAATAGAAAAAGGAGAGAGTGTGGAATCCAATGAGCCAGCTTGTACCTAAGTTACGGTCAGAGCGAAAAAAGATACGTCCATCACTGCCTCTCTAGTCCTTCACTGTAACGTTCCTCATCTACGAATCTTTCATCCTCGCTCAAATTAATGGGGTAATCGTCGCTTTGTCGCTCCGAATCGCTCTCGCTCCATTGTAAACAAAGGAAAATTGTGAGGAATATTACCTCCTGTGACGTCACGCTACTTCCGGTACAGGCAAGGCTTTTTTTTATCAGCGAGCAAAAGTTGCGAACTTTATCGTCGATTTTCTCTACTAAATCCTTTCAGCAAAAATGTGGCAATATCGCGAAATGATCAAGTATGACACATAGAATGGATCTGCTATTCCCGTTTAAATTTAAAAAAATCATTTCCGTAGGCCTTTAAAAGGAGATAAGAAAAAAGAAAAAGCCTTTAAAATAATATAGGAAAAGTCAAATATAAATTAGCTATGCTCAATTCTTCAGCTTACAAAACCACAAAACAATAACATGTGAAATAAAGTGCCCTGGTTTAAGAGGACATGTTTAAATGTCAGCAGCAACATGAATATAATTGACCTTTAACCATAAACATTATTATAGGACACATACACAAAGATGTTAGTCAGGAACACCAACCTGCCAACTGCTTCATTTGATTTGATTTTGATTTGATTTTTATTAAGGATCCCAATTAGCTGGTTGCCACAACAACCCACTAGTATTCCTGGGGTCCACAAACTCAATACAATTACAAGTAAAAGCATATACCGTATATTACCAAATAAACGCCCTTGGGCAAATAACCGCCCATGTCCTAATAGCCGCCCGGGGTCTGACCCCATTTTGTGAATTAACCGCCTCTTCCTAATAACCGCCTATGTCCAAGTAGCCGCCCATGGGCTGTTATTTGCATAATTTAGATTAAAATACTACTGGGGTTGCGTTTGCTGCAGTATTATTGTTTTGATGGTTTTATAGAGTACTTGGTACCATCATTTTATTGTTCCTGTATGCTGCTTTATTTAAAACTTGGAGTACTGTAGCCTTTATTTTATTTAAGTGACAGTATTATTGTTCTGTTTTGATGGTGGGTCTTATACTTGAGTACTTGGTACCATAATTGTATTTTTCCCGGTAGGCTGCTTTATTTAAAAAGTTTATTTATTTTTAGTATTGGTATTCTATTTGACAATTGTTGCACTACTGCCATGTTGAGGCCTTGTTGATCTCTTGTCTTTTGATAGCCTACCTCATGTTGATGTCTTGTTTTTTTGTTTGTATGTTTACAATAGCTTTTACATTTAAAGTTTTTTGTATGAAAAAAAATTACTGGACAGTAACCATTGTAACCAAATAATGGCCTGGTGCAGGCTGGTGCAATAATAAATAAAAACCTTGTGCAAATAACCGCCTGCTTCTTTTAAACGCCTGTCTCCAAAATCGATTTTGTGAAATAAATGCCCGGGCTACTATTTGGTAATATACGGTAATTATAACTACACAATACAGAAAAAAATAAAAGCATCAATAAGAAAACAAGCACACAGTTTTACAGTCACAGAATAATAATTACCATATAAATATAAAAACTCATTTCAAAACCAAACAAAAATCATCAACAAGGAAACTAATTTACAGACTCAGATAAAATATTACTTTCCTTTTAAAAACCTGTTTACTTTCAATGCCGGTGAGAATTCGAGGCAGGTTATTCCAGAGCGATACAGATCTATAGATAAAATATTTCCGCAAAGCATTCTTCCTGGGACGAGGGAGTACAAAATGATGCAGGGTGACAGGCTGTGTTCTGAAAATTACTTTTAAAAATTCATTAATTATAGTTACTTGTTACTTTACCAAAACTGAATTACTATTTAATAAATGTAATTAATTACTAAGGAAATTAATTAATGTGTTACTTTAAAAATTAATGTCAAATATCTGGCATATTGCAGTTAAGATAAGTTTCAGTGTGTGGGAGTGCCTTTTATAAGGCGGTGCCTGTTGCTTAGTAACGTGTGACGTCAGCGAGTCCACTCATTAGTCTGAGTTTAAGCTGTTTTTGTTAGCTTAGCAGGCTAGCAGCGGCAGTTTGTCGGCTTTGACGGCAGCTGTTTGGAATCTTTCACTGGTTTGTGTTACCGCTGCCTAATAAATAGATTGAATGTGCTTCCATGGTTGTATGTTCTTGTCAACAAACGGGATATTGTTTGGATGGCAAGTTTGTCACGTCAATCACTGATTTGTTATCCAATATTCCCTCCGACCCTCGTAGTTGCGAGCGCCCAAGGCAGTTTGTGTCAAGTGGTGGTGGAAAAAAATGTCTTTTATTGACCAGTTCCTTCAACTAAGATCTAGTTTCATCTGTGTTGGATCGAGTGTGTGAGCTAGAAGGAGCAGCCCCCGCTCCCTCCTGTGCATGGTGCAGGTGTGGTGGGTTGGGGTGAATACACACAGGTCTCAGCGCCAGTGATCAATCATTTGGTTATGGTTTAAGTTTATTTCAAACATGCTATACAGATGAGTAAAAATTTTACTCTAGTTTGATTAAACTTGGATGGATTAATTTTAGGAGAAAAATTAGTTAAAAGGGTTGAAATCACCTTTTGCACATTAGACTTAGACTTACACAAACTTTAATAATCCACAAGGTAAATTGTTCCACACAGTAGCTCAGTTACAAAGGATGGGAAAGGATAAGGATGGAAAGGATAATGCACACAAGGCAGTGTTTCCCACACATTCATTTATTTGTGGCGGCCCGCCACGAAAGAATTACGTCCGCCACAAAAACAAAAACAAAATACTTTTTTTTTTTTTTTTCCTGTCCAACTTCTCAGGCAAATCATATAGTTGATGTAAATGCCCATATAGGCTGTTCAGATTTACTTTACAAAAGAGAAGTGTAGGATACTTCTCTTGTTGCCTTATTTGTATTTGACCACTACTGTTTTCTGTTTATTTGTTACTGACTGTGGCAGGACACCTCTGCGTCTGTTTCACTTTATGTTGCTGGTAAATAATATGGTTGTAGTAGTAGGCTAAAGTTAAATTATTTAGTATGTACTAATTAAAGGGGCAGAGCTTTGAGACATTTTAGCTTTTATATTTTATAAGATATATTTTTTGTAAGAACCACAATTAATAAATATATTTCAGTGAATAACTTATTGTTCAAATCTGTATATAAATATGTTCATAAATGGTAAATGGTAAATGGGTTATACTTGTATAGCGCTTTTCTACCTTCAAGGTACTCAAAGCGCTTTGACAGTATTTCCACATTCACCCATTCACACACACATTCACACACTGATGGCGGGAGCTGCCATGCAAGGCGCTAACCAGCAGCCATCCGGAGCAAGGGTGAAGTGTCTTGCCCAAGGACACAACGGACGTGACTAGGATGGTAGAAGGTGGGGATTGAACCCCAGTAACCAGCAACCCTCCGATTAAGTGTTGTAATTATATTGTAAAATGGATGGATGAATGGATGGACGTTTAAAACAAAACTGTTATTATTAATTAGTAAGTATACATTTTTTGAGCCTTTTTAGAGAAAATCATATAATTGTAGTAAATTATGCAAATTACACAATGATGTCATGGTGACCGCGCCCATAGCCACGCCCCCACCGCCACAGGTATCTTGGCAGTTTATGGGAAACACTGCAAGGGCACAAAAAGAGGGCGAAAACAAAAGGTATAAAGTAGACTAAAAATGTACCATAGCGCAATATAAAATATAACATATATGTAATATTTACATATTATATACCCAGTATATAATATATGCTGATATATTATATTATATTATATTATATTATTATTAGAGATGTCCAATAATGGCTTTTTTGCCGATATCCGATATTCCGATATTGTCCAACTCTTAATTACCGATTCTGATATCAACCGATACCGATATATACAGTCGTGGAAATAACACATTATTTTGCCTAATTTTGTTGTGATGCCCCGCTGGATGCATTAAACAATGTAACAAGGTTTTCCAAAATAAATCAACTCAAGTTATGGAAAAAAATGCCAACATGGCGCTGCCATATTTATTATTGAAGTCACAAACTGCATTATTTTTTTTAACATGCCTCAAAACAGCAGCTTGGAATTTGGGACATGCTCTCCCTGAGAGAGCATGAGGAGGTTGAGGTGGGCGGGGTTGGGGGGGGGGCGGGGTTGCGGTGGGGGGGTAGGGGGTAGCGGGGGGTGTATATTGTAGCGTCCCGGAAGAGTTAGTGCTGCAAGGGGTTCTGAGTATTTGTTCTGTTGTGTTTGATTTGTGTTACGGTGCGGATGTTCTCCCGAAATGTGTTTGTCATTCTTGTTTGGTGTGGGTTCACAGTGTGGCGCATATTTGTAACAGTGTTAAAGTTGTTTATACTGACTGTTGATCAAGTATGCTGGCATTCACTTATGTGTGTGAAAAGCCGTATATATTATGTGATTGGGCCGGCATGCAAAGGCAGTGCCTTTAAGGTTTCTTGGCGCTCTGTACTTCTCCTTACGTCCGTGTACCACTCCGTACAGCGGCGTTTTTAAAAAGTCATAAATTTTACTTTTTTAATACCGATAATTTCCGATATTACATTTTAAAGCATTTATTGGCCGATAATATCGGCAGTCCGATATTATTGGACATCTCTAATTATTATATAATATATACAATATATAACATTATGTGCGAGAGGTTTTTTTTTAAGTTGCATGGTCTATTTTAGGCGCAGTTGCAAATAAATTTGTCGTACCGTACAGCACTGCCAAAACATAGCGAATATATGATGATGCAATGCAATTGTACAGCATGGTCATATCCAGGCACAGTAATAAACATGTTGTTGAATCTATAAAGCTCAGCAATATTGTCTTTGTAACGGTGGAATTCTGCACCTCTGTACCTCATGTTGTGGCATTGGATGATTATCTTATGAGGATGGTGATGTGCCATACCACTGATTTTTCTTTTGATCCGATATCAAGCAAAATCAGGCTGGTGTTGGTGATACCGATCCGATCCGATACTTTGTGAAAATATACAAAACATATTAAAAGTTGTGTATTTTTTGATAATTTATCATGTCTATCTAAAAAAAAAAAAAAACAGGAAAACAAATCTGGAACATAATGAGAAAAAGTGGACATTTGTAAATTAATAATTAATAATAATTTACTTAGTCACATACAACACAAAGTGTTTTATATATATATATATATATATATATATATATATATATATATATATATATATATATATATATATATATATATATATATATATATATATATATATATATATATATATATATATATAAAAATGGCATGACTGTCTTGAGTTTTCAATAATTTCTAATTGGAGCACATACTTGTTGGTCACAAAAAACATTCATGAAGTTTGGTTCTTTTATTAATTTATTATGGGTCTACTGAAAATGTGACCAAATCTGCTGGGTCAAAAGTATACATACAGCAATGTTAATATTTGGTTACATGTCCCTTGGCAAGTTTCACTGCAATAAGGTGCTTTTGGTAGCCATCCACAAGCTTCTGGCAAGCTTTGACCACTCCTCTTGACAACCTACAGGCTGATGATTTTAGGTTGTCCTGAAGAATTTGGAGGTAATCCTCCTTTTTCATTGTACCATTTAAAGCACCAGTTCCATTGGCAGCAAAACAGGCCCAGAGCATAATACTACCACCACCATGCTTGCCGGTAGGTATGGTGTTCCTGGGATTAAAGGCCTCACCTTTTCTCCTCCAAACATATCGCTGGGTATTGTGGCCAAACAGCTAAATTTTTGTTTCATCTGACATCACACGAGCAAAAATAAGACCTTCTGGAGAAAAGTTCTGTGGTAAAATATCAGTCTGGTGGGCGTTGAACTCCACGTCCGTTTTTCCATTTACTCCTGTGGCAAATTACAACCGGATGTGGGGCGGTTGACTCTGATTGACTCGGATTTTGCCGCCATGTTTGTCAGCTGATCGCCACGATCGACCTGAGATTTATCACGATCATATAATCGGCCAGCCTTAGGAGATCGGCGTTTGTGATTGGCATTATTTAGCAACGCCGATCACATAATTTTCATGAAACTCGGCCGATTCTGATTGGTAGCCGATCGATTGGCACATCCCTTGCATAAAGACGATATTTGTAATATTTCTTGCGTTTGTTTCCGCCCCTTCTAGCACGAGGTCATCGCCGTGACTGAGAAGGTGATCGTGCGCCTCCAGGACCTGGTCAAGTGGGCGGTACCGGACTTCTCAGTATGGGCCCACGGTCTGAAGGCGGAGCCGCTCAAGGGGTCGGTGCTGCGCGAGCTGGGCACCAACGGGCGTCGGGAGGCGCTGCACCGCTACAGAGAGAGCACGCTGACCAGCGGCCTCAACTTCAAAGATGTCCAGAGGGAGAGGGCGCGCCTCGGTGAGTTGCTGTTTCAAAAACACGAGTCCACAACACGGCAGGACTGAAGAAGATGTAGAAGGCGATTAGGCCATAAATCATCTTATCTTTTATTTATTTGGGCTGCTTTGGCAAGTCTTGACTTGAGTTATTTGTTATGGTATAGCAGAGATTTCCTCAGCTAATGATGGGTAAATGACACCTACAGTTTTTGTTTTTCTTAGTTCCATTTAGATCAATGATGGCGACGAAAACCGATGTCAATGTCTTTGTTAGTGTTATTGGCTTTCTTTTTGTATTGTTTCAGTTTTGTAAATTCACCAAAACGTCGCCGTGGAGTTACTGAATCTGTTTAGCTGATTGGAGAGCTAGCTTCCGCAGCTAGAAGGTCCAAGATGATGAATTCTATTTTGTTTGATTAGCTGTTATACTACCATGTTACAGACACAATTGGGAAACAATTAAGGTATGTATTGTGTGTAAATAACTCACTTCCCAATGTAAATATCTGTGGTTTAAAGTCCGGTGCTGCTAATACATTGAAAAATATATTTTTCTTCTAAAATTTCTATACATTCTATAGTCCGGAAAATACGGTACTTCATTGACGCATATAATTTTGGGTTTTTGTGGGCCATATAAAATGACGTGGCGGTCCAGGTCTGGACCTCGGGCCTTGAATTTGACACCTGTGGTTTAGCAGTTTAGCTAAATCGACAGTGCAGTTATGCAGTAATTAGTAAGGAAGTGAATCTTACAACAACTTCATGATTCTGTTTGGAATTGATTCTTGCAATAAATGTATGTATTTAATTCTTGTTATGCTTCCCGACCTTAAAGCATTTTAAGGTCGGGAATGATACATTACATTGTAATGATAAATGTGACCGGTAGATGGCAGTCACACATAAGAGATATGTGTGGACTGCAAGTTGACGCCTGTTCAAGAAATTACGCAAGCAGGTACCCGTGTATAAGGACCCCAAAATGGCACCCATTAGGAAACATATTATCTGGCGTTTTGTTTCGCAATATTATGCAAAACCAACTTTTCTTACCTTTTGGAATCTGGAATCTGCATAAGTCCCGAAAATGTTCGCGCTTCCGCCATTGAAGTCAATAAGCTCCTTCTTTTTCTTTATCCTCTTGTTGTGGGGCATTCACCCTCCGTTATTGCCATTTCTAAAATAAGGTAGCGTACAGTTATATCTGTCAGTGGACTCGCTATAGAAGGGCTAAAAACTACCGGTACAACAAAGATGACGAGTGTATGCACGTAAATAAGACCGCCCACAAAACGGTGCATCCTGAAGAGACGGTCAGAAAGCGACTTGAAGATGGTCTGTAAAACATATTCTATGCAACATTTTGACCAAAGAACCACCATTACATGTTATGTAGACCACAAGGAAGTGTTTTAAATGTAGACTAGAATTTGTAATTCCGGTAGGAATGGGAATGCCAAATGTGCGCAACCCGCCAAACCGCCGTTCCGCGTGAATGGAAGTGAAATGCTCAAATGTTCAGGGTGAGTAGTGTGTGTGGATTTTGGAATGGTTCAAATAGGATGAGAAATGTGGGATATGCAGTCGATAGTATATTTCCCATTCATTGTCAATGGGGAGAAAATTACCGGAAAACCGGGAATTTTGGGAAAGGGACAACGTTTTGTGTTCGACATATGGGAAGAGCAGTGTGGGTTGATGATTGAAAGGATGGAATTGGGTAAAAATGTTGCTTAACTATGAATACGTCCATTTGTTGGAACGGGAAATTTCCTGGAAATTTGAGAATTTCGTGAAAAACTGGAATTTTTGAAAATATTGGTATTAACACAATTGTCCGAGACGATATGAATGGGTTGGTGTTGGAATTTTTTGTATCTGTTGAAAAATGTTGATGTAGTAACAGTTTGAATTTGAATGTGTATTTCGGAATTCCTGAACTTTTAGGGGAAAACCGGAAATTTGCACAAAAAGAAAAATAGTTGTTTTGTTGTCCCAATTAAAAAGAATGTTTTAAAGGATGGTCAAAAACGGTTGAAAAATGTGGACTGTGAACATTTTCCAGGAAAGAGGTGAAAATAGGGCTTTGAAAAAACGGGAATTCTGAGAATTCCTGGAATTGTTTATAACTTGGAAAATGGTAGTTTGATTGTCCCAAGGTGAGTGGAGTGTGTGGGTGGTGGTTGAGAAATGCAGGAATTGTGCAAGCTCGAAAAATGGCCCATTCATTTTCAATGGAAAAACGTGAATTCTGGGTAATCTGGGATATTTTTTTAAAATGTTGTTTTGGGGAGCTCACAATTCCCGGTCAAGCCGGACAGTTTTGATACTTGACAGATCGAGTTAAAACTGTGGGCTGTGGAGCGCGCCAAACTTTTGTGGCGGAATAATGATAACTATAAAATTCCTGCGGAAATTTTGATGGGCCTGCTATCCGAGCCCTGGACCTCTGGCCGGGGGTCGCCCGGAAGCCGCCGTACTTATTAGATGGTGGCGAGTGTCTGAATCCGTGAGTTTTTGATTGATTGATTGATTGATTGAGACTTTTATTAGTAGCTTGCACAGTACAGTACATATTCCGTACAATTGACCACTAAATGGTAACACCCGAATAAGTTTTTCAACTTGTTTAAGTCGGGGTCCACGTTAATCAATTCATGGTAGTTTTAGGTGTAACTGTACAAATCTAATTACAGAGCTAGTCTAAATCGTTAGCATGCGCACATTAGAATGCTAACACTTAGCAAACGTGCTAACGATGGCATTCTAACAGATAGCATGTCTCACACGTCAATTAACACGGCTGTAAGGTGTATGGCTTTGGAAATAGAGAAACAAGTGTAAAAGTAGATGAAAAATTTAGCATGTTTAGGTTAGCTGGCTAGCATGCTAAAAGTTAAAAAGTGTCACATACCAAGTAATATGACTCTGGGGGAAACAGTAGCAGAACTAGCTCAAAAAGTTAACGTTAACATTCTGTGACTTCAATAAAAATATGGCAGGGTCCATTTTGGCATTTTTTTTCATAACTTGAGTTGATTTAATTCGGAAAACCTTGTTACATTGTTTTATGCATCCAGTTGGGCATCACAACAAAATTAGGCATAATAATGTGTTAATTCCACGACTGTATATATCGGTATCGGTTGATATCGGTATCGGTAATTAAGAGTTGGACAATATCGGAATATCGGATATCGGCAAATAAGCCATTATCGGACATCTGGTGTCACATACCAAGTTACATGACTCTTAAGTTGTAGAGCTGACGCTGACCTGAAACTGAGAATCACAAACCATGATTTTTCAGTTTAATCATACAAAATTAGCAACAAAAAAAAAGCTAACATAAAATGTTAGCATGCTACCATTCTCACAAGTATGCAACAAAGCGGGTTAAAGCGGTCCTGTTAGGAAAACAATCCCTGTACAGTCATCTAATAACGGGAAAGAACATAACGTCCTGCTCTTTCACGGCTGCGATGTAGCGCCTAATGCGGATTATTAACAGCTCTCCGAAGCTCTGCTAATCGGCTAAAAATACTAAATCACAGGTCCACTCCTTTCGAATCCACATTGATTGTCATAACAATGCACTTCATTTTCAAAAAGTCATTGAAAAACAAGCCTGTGTATTGGCTTCTCTATCGGATCTTCCAAGGAGAACAAAACGTGTGTGTGTGTGTGTGTGTGTGTGTGTGTGTGTGTGTGTGTGTGTGTGAGTGTGTGTGTGTGTGTGTGTGTGAGTGTGTGTGTGTGTGTGTGTGTGGGTGTGTGTGTGTGTGTGTGTGTGTGCGTGTGTGTGAGAGAGATGCCCTTGATTACCCGACACGGCTCGCATCTCAAATGCAAAAAGAACAGGCGGATCAATACGGGATGCTTTGTTGTTATTGCACAGATCAATACAGTTAGATTGTGTGCAGTGTGCGTGGGATTTCTGGCTTTTTTGTTCGCAAACCGCTTTTGAAATGATATCGTGCTACAAATACATGTTTTTTTTTTTTCTTGCATATTGTGGAGATTTGCAGGTTGTAATAAAGCAGAGGTTGGGTGTGCATGCATTACTAACGATAACGACTCCATCAGGCTCGCTCTAGAATCCACTCGGCAGTCCGTTGGGATTGTAGAATCTGCCCACTCAGCAGAAGAGACTCAAGCCTGGGGGGGGTTACACTGACACACACACACACACAGACATACACACGCACGTAAATGGACGCACAAAACGCTGCACACTCATAACCGGGGTGACATGCGGCCATTTATCTGCTTTTTTTTGTTGTTTTTGGGCTTGCGTCAGCGAGGAACTTGGTCATTTTTGCACAGAAATATTAAATATGCCACGATGAAATATTCATATGTACAACTACATTTAAAAAAAAGACCTCAGATAGCATCCAGCAGTGTTAATATCTGCGTAGAATGTGACGTTTTAATGACATACAGTCGTCGCATGCGCTTTACTGGATTGAGGCGGCTCAGTGTATTATTGCTTGAATGATGTATTCGCTGTTTGTTATTCTCATCTGGATCTCTGAGAGAGGAATGGGATTGTTCCCCCTGCAACACCCCCCCCCCCCCCCCCACCCCCCACCCGCAACAGGATACTGCAGCAATATAACCGCAGCTCGCCCGCAAAACTATTCCCGGCTAAAAAGCAATAATGTGTGCCATTGTTGTCGAGGGAAACTGCTCTTTTCTCCCCCCCCCCCCCCCTTTTTTTTTTTTTTTTGCTTTGGACTGCATAACTTTTCCTGGCAGGCTGCCAACGTGAGTTAAGCGGCTTGTTATGTATTTTTGTCTCACAGGCAACATATTTTATTGAGAAAAAATATGCCGTAACATCTGTTACACGGGGGCATAAGTGGTGGTTCGGTTCATGATGCGTTGACTTTCTTAGTAAAACGTGACTACCTGCGGCAGCAATAACACACACACAAAACAAAAAGGCTTTAAAGTGATTAATTTGAGAAACAAGTGACCTTTGCTGCTGTGCTGCTGCATCAACAGCTGTGACTTTTAAAAGTGATTGGAGTCGTAACTCTAAAATTCAGCCTTGGAAGTACAGTGGAGCCCGTTTGTGTGGACAACTTGTCAAAGTGAAATAAATGTTCTTTCTTATGACGAACAGTGTCGCCAACTCAAGATTAGACTTTTTTTTTAAACCCTAGAAATCTAATGTTAGTTACCATGAGAACAGATTTTAATGGCTGCCAAATTCTCGAGTTAAGCTGATTCTTGCAATGTAATAATAATTATAATGAAACTTTTACAAAACAAGTTACAATTCAGAAACGTTCCTTCTGGTTGCATGGAGAAACTGTGGTTGTATGGTATATGTATATATATATGTATATATGTATACATATGTATACATTAGTTTGTAACGATACCAATATTTTGGCACCGGTACTAAAATTATTTCGATACTTTTCGGTACTTTTCTGTATTTTTCTAAATAAAGGAGGACCACAAAAAAATTGCATTATTGGCTTTATTTTAACAAAAAATCTTAGGGTACATTAAACATATGTTTCTTATTGCAGTTAAGTCCTTAAATAAAATAGTGAGTAGTACAAACCCCGTTTCCATATGAGTTGGGAAATTGTGTTAGATGTAAATATAAATGGAATACAATGATTTGCAAATCATTGTATTCCGGGGCCTAGTGGTTAGAGTGTCCGCCCTGAGATCGGTAGGTTGTGAGTTCAAACCCCGGCCGAGTCATACCAAAGACTATAAAAATGGGACCCATTACCTCCCTGCTTGGCACTCAGCATTAAGGTTTTGAATTGGGGGTTAAATCACCAGAAATGATTCCCGGGCGCGGGACCGGACATCTCTAGTCATCATAATCAGTTAATTTTTAAATGTTGCAATAATAAATTAGATTGTATTATCAAAAACAATTGACATTTTATCAACAAACACAAAAGTACTGAGCATTGGTACAGTTGAGTACCAGTATCGATTTCCAGGTACTGGGAATTGGTACGTTATTTGTGACGGTGCAGCGGGAGAAGAAGGCGGCAGGGAGACAGTGACGTCGTTAGCTGTCAGCGTATTTATTAACAGCTGGGTATGAGCGTGAGATGTGTGCGTAATCCAAATATATGTAGTGTGGCTATGTGTGGTAATTATATGTGAGTGATTACCAGCGGGTGTTGAAGGTGCGTGTTGAGATTGAGGCGGGAGTCCAAAATTTGGCAAAGCAGTCTCGGAAGTTGACAGACAGGCGGGAAGGTCAAGGTCTAGAGCGGGGCGCCGTGGTCAGTGGGCAGGCGTGAGGTCGAAATCCAGAGAGGCAAGAGAAAGTCCAGAGGGGATCCAGGGAGACGAGACACACACCTCGACGACAAGGAAGGGCGACGGGAAGCTGGAGAACGACACAACACGAGACACAATGAATACGACAGGGAGAGAACACAGAGAGAGGATAAGCATATGCGAGAAAACTGGAGACGTATTGGCTTACTGTACGTGTACGAGAAACTACGTTCTGGCACTGGATCTCAAAAGACGTGCTGGCTTATGAAGGCAGGTCGCTCGTCACGGGCAGGTGTGTTGATTGCAGAATCAATGCTAAGCTAACCTAGTTACTGTTAGCCAGGTTAGCTAACATTAGCTTTGGAACAAGCTAAATGTCAACCCAAGCTAAATGAATAAGGCTTGTACAAAAAAGAAAGTAAATAGTAGAATGTTCTTTCAAAAAAAAGACAAGAACGCTGATTGTCATCCTCAAAGCCATTGTTTTAATCATCATTGATTGTTTCAGTGGATCTTGTACATTAAGGTTTCTTTTTACACTGCAATCCACCCGGGATGGCTTACCAGGCAAGTTTACATTCTGGCCCTTTATCTCTCCCCAGAGACCTGGCCTGATTCTTTTTTCTTTCTTTTTTTCTCTCTTTTTTTTTTTATTTTTTATTGCTGCCTGCCGAAATTGGTTTCTGCTCGTATACGATGAGGCGGCGGAGTGTTGGAGAGTTGTATCTGCTGAGACAGTCAGTCAGTGGCGCTGCGAGAAAGCGGGAGCTGCAAAAATAGGCAGAAAAAAAAAAGGGAAAATATCTCTGGCTCACAAAATACCTCAATATGTTTTCTTTGAAATACAAGGCACTGGTAGAGGGGGCTAGTAAGCGTATTGTGTGTGGAGATGAAGCGGACGATTCTACGAGGTCACAGCTTGGGCCTGGAAATGATGTTGGTGATGATGGTCCATGGTGCCACCTGGCCTCCTCCTCCTCATCATCATCATGCGGGCCAGGTTTATCCATCTCGCTTAGAAGCAAAGAGTCGACAGAAAACAGTACACATGTGGGTGTACAGAAATACCGTACAGTAAACTACAAAGACAACCCCTCATTTTTATAGCTTGCATGTATCCTAACTGTACTGTACATACAATTCCACTTTTTTGTTAACTATATGCCATAGATTGATAGACACTTTATCAGGGGTGCTCACACTTTTTCTGCAGGCGAGCTACTTTTCAATTGATCAAGTCGCGGGGATCTACCTCATTCATATATATAATTTATATTTACTTATTTATTAAATATATGTTTTGTTAACAAGTTAAAGGTGTTTAATGATAATGCAAGCATGTTTAACACATATAGTTAATATTGTTAATAAATTAAAGGTGTTTAATGATAATACAAGAATGTTTAATACATATAGTTAATATTGTTAACATGTTAAAGGTGTTTAAAGATAATGCAAGCATGTTTAACACATATAGTTAATATTGTTAACAAGTTAAAGGTGTTTAATGATAATACAAGCATGTTTAACACATATAGATTCCTTTCTGTCATGAAGACAAGAATATAAGTTGGTGTATTACCTGATTCTGATGACTTGTTTGATTGGAATCAGACAGTGGTGCTGATAACGTCCGCATTTTCAAATGGAGGAGAAAAAAAGTCCTCCTTTCTGTCCAATACCACATGAAAGTGGTTGGTTTTTGTCATCTTATTTGTCCAGCTTCCATACTCCTTTGTACACACTTTACAAGAAATACATTGGCGGCAAACTCCGTAGCTTGCTAGCTTGTGCACGCCAGCTTTCTGAGACTCTTAGCGCAGGCAGGATGAAGCAGAGCTTTTATTGTGAAGGCAGGAACTGTGCAGTCGGTCTTTGGAGTTTTGACGACAGGTACGGCGCCATAGTCTGTTGAAATAAAAAGTGTTTCTCGCCTTCCTGTCTGTAATTTTTTCTTAATAATGAGCTGGCAGTAGCCAGCGTCATCTCAGAAGACCCTCGGGTGCCGTGAATGTCAATCAAGTGACGAAAGTGACGTCATATGATCGCTCATTTTTAGGACTATTTTTTAATGCCTGGCTGGCGAACGACTGACACAACCTCCGCGATCGACCGGTAGATCGCGATCGACGTAATGAGCACCCCTGCTTTAGATAGATCACTATGTACATATTCTTTAAGATCCACATTATCATCATAGATATCGTAGAAACAAATTTAGATTTGGACAATAGAAAGATATTACTGAAAAAACAATATATTCTTAAATATTATAGGTTTTTTGTTTTTAATGTATTATATTCTGTTTTTATATGTTTAATGGATCTTAAGGTCTGCAATAAAGATTGATGATTTATACATACATACTTTTAGGGCTGGACGATATAGCTGAAAACTGTAACACATGTATTAAGTGTTTTATATCAGTCGATATCGATAACTATTGATATTTTTTTTATGACCCATCGAAAATTAGACCCAGAAAGAAAATAAAATAAATGTGACCTTTTTAAAAAAAAATACCAGTATAATATAAAAACAAGTTGCCTCTATATATAGCCCAGCTTGTAGCAGTCCTAAGCGGCCTACAAGCTACGGTGTACCGGTTGAGACGCATAATAGATTTAGCTCTTTAGCTAGTCCTACACCCCAGTCTACCGGGCACCACACCTTAGTTATAGGGGACTCCATCACCCGAAACATAAAGCTTAGCAAACCAGCCACAATAAAGTGTATCCCCGGGGCCAGAGCACCTGACATTGAAGCTAATCTTAGGGAGCTAACTCGCAACAGGCCTAGTAAACACGTACGACAGGCTAATCGCACCACTAATTATGCGAATATAGTTGTACACGTTGGCTCCAATGACACTAGAATGAGACAGTCAGAGATTACAAAGAGAAACATAGCCAGGACTTGTGATCTCGCCAGAAAGATGTCCAGGCATCGAGTAATTGTCTCTGGCCCCCTGCCTGCGAGAGGCAATGATGAGAGATATAGCAGATTAGTCTCGCTTAACAAGTGGTTGGCTAGCTACTGTAGGACGCAGGGACTAACGTTTATTGATAACTGGCCCTCTTTCTGGGGCAAACCAGGCTTGCTGATGAGAGACGGCCTTCACCCTAACCAGGAAGGCGCCATCATCCTGTCTAGAAACATAGACTACTATTTAAGTCTCACTTGACTGACTACACTAGAGCAAGCCCGGTCACAGGCAATTACAATGTCTGTTAGTCCGGGTGAGGAGTCAGTTAAGCTAGAACTAGCCAGCGCCAGGCTGGATAATCCATGTACGCATAGCAATTCTCTTAGAATAATACACAATTCACATAATGTTTTTTCTGTTGTGTCTGTGTCAGAGGTGGACATGCATTCTACTGAGGTGGCAAATTATGATATGTCCAGTCTATTGCAGCACCAAGCAAACAATCGGAAAATTCCCGTCATATCAATTCCTAGATATGGTCGAAACTATTTAAAGTGCACTACGCATAATAAACGCAACATTGTTAATATTGCCACTACGGATAATCTTAACAAAAACTCGTCAAAACAGCCCAATACCTATAATATGGGCTTTTTAAACATAAGATCATTGTCTCCCAAGGCGTTATTGGTTAATGAGGTCATTAGAGACAACAATCTTAACGTCATTGGTCTTAGCGAAACCTGGCTCAAACCGGACGAATTTTTTGCGCTCAATGAGGCATCTCCTCCTAACTATACGAATGCGCATGTTGCCCGCCCTCTTAAAAGGGGAGGGGGTGTCGCACTAATATACAATGAAAATTTCAACCTTACCCCTAACCTAAATAATAAATATAAATCGTTTGAGGTGCTTACTATGAGGTCTGTCACACCGCTACCTCTCGACCTGGCTGTTATCTACCGCCCCCCTGGGCCCTATTCGGACTTTATCAGTGAATTCTCAGAGTTCGTTGCTGATCTAGTGACGCACGCCGACAATATAATCATAATGGGGGACTTTAATATCCATATGAATACCCCATCGGACCCTCAGTGCGTGGCGCTCCAAACCATAATTGATAGCTGTGGTCTTACACAAATAATACATGAACCCACGCATCGCAACGGTAATACAATAGATCTAGTGCTTGTCAGGGGTGTCACCACCTCCAAAGTTATGATACTTCCATATACTAAAGTAATGTCCGATCATTACCTTATAAAATTTGAAGTTTTGACTCTTTGTCAACAAGCTAATAATAATAATAACTGCTATAGCGGCCGCAACATTAATGCTGCCACAACGATGACTCTTGCTGACCTACTGCCTTCGGTAATAGCACCATTCCCAAATTATGTCGGCTCTATTGATAAACTCACTAACAACTTTGACGATGCCTTGCGCGAAATTATTGATAGTATAGCACCGCTAAAGCAAAAAAGGGCCCCTAAAAGGCGCACCCCATGGTTTACAGAAGAAATTAGAGCTCATAAATTATCATGTAGAAAACTGGAACGCAAATGGCGCGCGACTAAACTTGAGGTTTTCCATCAAGCATGGAGTGATAGTTTAATAACTTATAAACGCATGCTTACCTTAGCTAAAGCTAAATACTACTCAAATCTCATCCGCCTCAACAAAAACGATCCTAAATTTCTGTTTAGTACAGTAGCATCGCTAACCCAACAAGGGACTCCTCCCAGTAGCTCCACCCACTCGGCAGATGATTTTATGAATTTCTTTAATAAGAAAATTGAACTCATTAGAAAGGAGATTAAAGACAACGCATCCCAGCTACAACTGGGCTCTATTAACACAAATACGACTGTATATACGACGGACACTGCCCTCCAAAATAGTCTCTCTATTTTTGATGAAATAACATTAGAGGAATTATTACAGCGTGTAAGTGGGATAAAACAAACAACATGTTTACTTGACCCACTTCCTGGGAAACTTATCAAGGAACTGTTTGTATTATTAGGTCCATCAGTGTTAAATATTATAAACTTATCACTTTCCTCCGGCACTGTTCCCCTAGCATTCAAAAAAGCGGTTATTCATCCTCTGCTCAAAAGACCTAACCTCGATCCTGACCTCATGGTAAACTACCGACCGGTCTCCCACCTTCCGTTTATTTCCAAAATTCTCGAAAAAACTGTTGCACAGCAGCTAAATGAACACTTAGTGACTAACAATCTCTGTGAACCTTTTCAATCCGGTTTCAGGGCAAATCACTCTACGGAGACAGCCCTCGCAAAAATGACTAATGATCTATTGCTAACGATGGATTCTGATGCGTCATCTATGTTGCTGCTTCTTGATCTTAGCGCCGCTTTCGATACCGTCGATCATAATATTTTATTAGAGCGTATCAAAACACGTATTGGTATGTCAGACTTAGCCTTGTCTTGGTTTAACTCTTATCTTACTGACAGGATGCAGTGCGTCTCCCATAACAATGTGACCTCGGACTATGTCAAGGTAACGTGCGGAGTTCCCCAGGGTTCGGTTCTTGGCCCTGCACTCTTTAGTATTTACATGCTGCCGCTGGGTGACATCATACGCAAGTACGGTGTTAGCTTTCACTGTTATGCTGATGACACTCAACTCTACATGCCCCTAAAGCTGACCAACACGCCGGACTGTAGTCAGCTGGAGGCGTGTCTTAATGAAATTAAACAATGGATGTCCGCTAACTTTTTGCAACTCAACGCTAAGAAAACGGAAATGCTGATTATCGGTCCTGCTAGACACCAACATCTATTTGATAATACCACCTTAACATTTGACAACCAAACAATTAAACAAGGAGACTCGGTAAAGAATCTGGGTATTATCTTCGACCCAACTCTCTCGTTTGAGTCACACATTAAGAGTGTTACTAAAACGGCCTTCTTTCATCTCCGTAATATCGCTAAAATTCGTTCCATCTTGTCCACTAGCGACGCTGAGATCATTATTCATGCGTTCGTTACGTCTCGTCTCGATTACTGTAACGTATTATTTTCGGGCCTCCCTATGTCTAGCATTAAAAGATTACAGT
>NC_084739.1:59475334-59615334 GCF_033978785.1 Entelurus aequoreus
TTTCACCCTTGCTCCTGATGAGTCGTGGTTAGCCCCTTGCATGGCAGCTCCCGCCATCAGTGTGTGAATGTGTGTGTGAATGTCAAAGCGCTTTGAGTGCTTTGAAGGTAGAAAAGCGCTATATAAGTATGACCCATTTACCATGTTTACCATTTAAACATAAAATCACCAAAATGATTCCCGAGCGCGGCCACCGCTGCTGCTCATTGCTCCCCTCACCCCCCAGGGGGGTGAACAAGGGAATGGGTCGAGTGCAGAGGGTAATTTCACCACACCTAGTGTGTGAGTGTGACTATCAGTGGTACTTTAACTTTAACTTTAAAGGTAACCATTAAAAAATGTAATAGCAAAATGGCAATAGTTTTTCATTTGTATCATCAAACCCCTAGAAAATTGTTTTCTTCTCCCGTCTTTTGTATATGCTCGATGAAAGTTTATATATGTTGATAATTTACAACAAAAAAAGCTTAAATATAAGATATGCATAATAAGTTTTATCTTTGTCTGAACTTTTTCAGTCAAGTTCCATTTTACATACATTTTATTTGACTGTTTATTTGCATAGCAGTTTTTTTTTTGTTTTTGTTTTTTTTTTACAATATTTTTAGCTGTGACAAAATAGACTAAACAAATGTCTTCTGCAGTTCACATTGTTTTTTTTTTTTGCATAACTGAGCTATTTTATTTAGAAAATGTCTAACTTTGACATAATAAACATACCAAAAACAAATGTCCACTGGAGTGAACACTGCTTCTTGTGTTTTGCAGAATGACACATTTTATATCGAAAATGTACCTAATTTACGAAAAAAAATCTGACCAAATATAAATGTTCACTACAGTGGACGTTTCTTCTTGTTTTTTGCATAACCAAACTATTTTATCCCTGAAATTTAAGCCGACCAACAAAAAAAATGTCCACAGTAGTGGACGGTCTGTCTTGTCGTTTGCATAACAGGGCTGTTTTATTTCTGTCGTTTGTAATTTATGAAAAAAATCTGAACAAAAACAAATGTCCACTGCAGTGGACGGCTCTTCTTGTGTTTTGCATAATCGAACTATTTTATCCCTGAAATTTAAGCCGACCAACAAAAAAATGTCCACAGTAGTGGACGGTCTGTCTTGTCGTTTGCATAACAGGGCTGTTTTATTTGTGTCGTTTGAAATTTATGAAAAAAATCTGATCAAAAACAAATGTCCACTGCAGTGGACGCTCGTTCTTGGGTTTTGCATAACTGAGCTGTTTTATCCCTGGAATTAAAACTACCCAAAAACAAATGTCCACTGCAGTGGACGCCTCTTCTTGTGTTTTGCATAACTGAACTATTTTATCCCTGAAATTTAAGCCGACCAACAAAAAAATGTCCACAGTAGTGGACGGTCTCTCTTGTCGTTTGCATAACAGGGCTGTTTTATTTCTGTCGTTTGAAATTTATGAAAAAAATCTGATCAAAAACAAATGTCCACTGCAGTGGACGCTCGTTCTTGTGTTTTGCATAACTGAGCTGTTTTATCCCTGAAATTAAAACTGTCCAAAAACAAATGTCCACTGCAGTGAACACTGCTTCTTGTGTTTTGGAGAATTACACATTTTATTTCGAATATGTACTAATTTACGAAAAAAAATCTGACCAAATACAAATGTTCACTACAGTGGACGCTTCTTCTTGTTTTTTGCATAACCGAACTATTTTATCCCTGAAATTTAAGCCGACCAACCAAAAAATGTCCACAGTAGTGGACGGTCTGTCTTGTCGTTTGCATAACAGGGCTGTTTTATTTCTGGCGTTTGTAATTTATGAAAAAAATCTGACAAAAAACAAATGTCCGCTGCAGTGGACGCTCATTCTTGCGTTTTGCATAACTGAGCTGTTTTATCCCTGAAATTAAAACCGTCCAAAAACAAATGTCCACTGCAGTGGACGCTCGTTCTTGTGTTTTGCATAACGAGCCTATTTTTTCCTGACATTTGGAATTCTGACATACCAAAAAACACAAATGTCCACTGCAGTGGGCGCTGGTTCCCAGGAGAATATGTCATTATTATCAGGCACTAGCAAATAACTTTTCTCTAGACCATGAATAGACTAATGATTTTCATTGCAAGGCCATATATAAAGCAACACATTTTCCCTCCCCCCCAAAAATTAAGCACATTGTCTTTTCGCTGACACCACTGACTAAATTTGTTTAAAGCATAATTTTATTCATCTGTTTTATATTTGCATTTTTCTTGCTGTAGGCATTACATCGTAGGGGAATGCTGAAGTGTTTCTAGCATGCACTGTGACTCCCTTTCGCGATTATTTCTTTTTTTAACACTTTGTCGGCATGTAAACTCCAGTAGCGTATGAAACTGGAGCACCAAATACACACATTAAAAATCGAAAGTGGTGCAGGTCGCAATCTGTTCCATATTTCTTTGCACATACTGTAATGTTACATGCACTATCTGCAGCATGTAATCAAGCTGCGTGGCACATATTACTGTAGCTCAGACCCCCACACAGGAAGCAGTACCCATGTGGGCGTAAAGAAATACAGTACATATCTCTAACACATTTCTAGAGCTTACTGTGATGTATTAAAACAGTCATTTCTTAATAGAAACTGCATTTGTTTCCAATTGAAGCGCTTGACTCATGCTTGCTTCATATTTTGCAGTGCGAGAAAGAGAGTAGCCGCATAAGCACAAAACACACGTTTAAAATAGAACACCGGTGCAAATCTGCTCGATATCAGCGTTCCTTGAAATTGATCACATAACTATGTCGGTTCATATTACCCTGAACCGCCTTGTGGTGGTTTTATATTGGGAAAACTTGTTGTTTTCCTCGTGATTTATCTTCCAATGGCAATTTAACCAAACCGCACAGACTTATGTTATTCATTATGAAAATGATCACATGAATCACATCTGAAACTCATTTTTAATGCGCCAGCCGCAACTGCAACATTTTGTTTTTTTTGTTTTTACTAAACCCATAATGCTTGTCGCTAGGCAGACTTTGATGCTTAAGCCCAATAAAGAAAAATAAAACAAAACAAAAGCTGATTAACTAAATATAATAAATAAAAAATTGATAATCATTTAAAAAAATAATATTTGAATGATCATTTAATTACTATTTAAGTAATTTATCTCCCAATAGCTTATTTTAAGTGTGGTAGATGTTTGCATATTGGTCAGTTAAAATTTACAACAATATTAGCTTACTGTGTTGTATTGTATTGCTTTAGCTCTGGTTTATACTTATGCAGTATATATATATATATATATATATATATATATATATATATATATATATATATATATATATATATATATATATATATATATATATATATATATATATATTGTGCAGCCCTTTGAGACACTTGTGATTTAGGGCTATATAAATAAACATTGATTGATATATATATATATATACACACACACCGTGTAAATATATATATATTCACATACATACAGTATATACATATGTATACACACACGCATATATATATATATATATATATATATATATATATATATATATATATATATATATATATATATATATATATATATATATATACACATTTATATTAATATATATATATATATATACACACATTTATAGTAATATATAAAATAATGTTGGTTTTTTTTGCCCTCAAAGCCCTGTGGTGTCCAGGGATTTTTTCTCTGAGTATGTAAACATTAACAAAAACAATAAATAAAAAAAGACCTGATATATCAGATACTGATACTACTCATAATATCATCACCACCAATTATTGGCCTCTAATGTGTCGTGTTCTGATTGTGACAATGCTGACACAGCAACAGTTGTTATAGCACCCTCTCCGTAGACTTTTATTAATCTAATTGTTAATTTTATTTAAATATCTGCTTATTTTCTTCTGTAAAGTACTTTCATCTACACTTCTTAAACTTTACGAAACACTTATTACTTGCTATTTGCATGACTGCGCCTGTTTTGCTCTTGGTGTGTCACATGTTTAGCCTCGCACTCTAATGATAATATAATAATACTTAATGATGATCTTTAAAACATTAAGAAGTACAGTTTATTTGTCATAATAGAGGTGATTATTATTAGCTTAGGAGAACGCACACCCAGAGAGGATCGGTGTTTGTGATCAGCATTAATCCACATTGGCAATTGCAACCTTTTTCACAAAAATCGTCCGATACTGATCAGTTGCCGATCAACCGGCACATCCCTATAAACAACCAAAGGATATAAAGAATGGTAGATAATCATTTTTGTTTTTGTATAGGTGATGTGTAGTATTTACTTTTTTTTTGGTTTTGTTTATATTATAATACAGGAGAACTAGTTAAAATATTGTGTTGATATTGTTAAACTGTCAATCGCACACATGTTGGCAAATTTACAGGTTATACACGATATCGGCCATTCTCACTCAGCATAAAGTGTCAACACCTTAATGCTGTCTTTTTCCATATAAAATAAAACGTTGAATTGAAGTACTTGAGTTATTTTACAGCCATGTTGCCGCATGATTTACAGCCTAGTCCTGGTTTGGAGGTTATCCTTTCTGGAGCGACATCTCTTACACGACTTGTAACGCTCACGACTACATGACAGTAATTGAGTATGAAGGCACACAGTGAGATACAGGGTGATATCACTCGATTCTTGCTTTCGTTTGCCTCCTTCCTTCATCTTGCGCTCTTTTGGCTCTGTGATGCAACGTCTGATCTTTACGCCAGACTTGGCACACACGGCGGCGTCGATATCCCAACAATATTTCAGTCGGAACGTTTCAATTTGATGCGGCGGCTAGATTCTGTCGCTGTGTTTATGCAGGTAGGGATTTGCGATAAGCCAGGCCGATGAAAGGACGAGCATCTGCCGGCTGATTTGTTCTCCGTGACAATGGCCAACAACATTTGGGGACTCTGCAGTCGCTATCGCACACGGGGAGGGAAGCGGTCTTAAGATAAAGGAAGACGCTGCAAGAGTAATGGTTTGTTGTGACTCCAGACACAGACAGAATGCTGTTTTTTTTAAGAAACACACTGCGCTTTATTCATATCACAAACATTCCCAAATCCTTTCTCCAAACCATTCTTTAATTGTCCACTATAGTGTGCTTTTATTTTTTTGGATTAGTCGATTAGTCAAACGATTATTGCTTTTATTAGGGGTGTCCAAAGTGCGGCTTGGGGACCATTTGCATCCCACAGGTAATTTTTCAGCCCAGAGTATATTTAAAAAATAATATTACTAAAGAAATTTTTTTAAAAACTTAAAAAAGTAGATCAAAGACAAAACTGGTGTGATATAACAAGAAAAAGTTGCATTATATTTTTCTAAAATAAAACAATATATATACGTGTATATATATACACATTTTATATATACAGTCACGATCAAAAGTTTACATACACTTGTAAAGAACATAATGTCATGGCCGTCTTGAGTTTCCAATAATTTCTATAACTCTTTATTTTTTTGTGATGTAGTGATTGGAGCACATACTTGTTGGTCACAAAAAACATTCATGAAGTTTGGTTCTTTTATGAATTTATTATGGGTCTACTGAAAATGTGAGCAAATCTGCTGGGTCAAAAGTATACATACAATTAAGTTAAAGTACCAATGATTGTCACACACCCACTAGATGTGGCGAAATTATTCTCTGCATTTGACCCATCACCCTTGATCACCCCCTGGGAGGTGAGGGGAGCAGTGAGCAGCAGCGGTTGCCACGCCCGTGAATCATTTTTGGTGATTTAACCCCAATTCCAAACCTTGATGCTGAGTGCCAAGCAGGGAGGTAATGGGTCCCATTTTTATAGCCTTTGGTATGATGTTAATATTTCACTGCAGCTTTTGGTAGCCATTCACAAGCTTCTGGCAAGCTTCTGGTTGAATTTTTGACCACTCCTCTTGACAAAATTGGTGCAGTTCAGCTACATTTATTGGTTTTCTGACATGGACTTGTTTCTTCAGCATTGTCCACACGTTTAAGTCAGGACTTTGGGAAGGCCATTCTAAAACCTTAATTCTAGCCTGATTTAGCCATCCCTTTACCACTTTTGATGTGTGTTTGGGGTCATTGTCCTTTTGGAACACCCATCTGCGCCCAAGACCCAACCTCCGGGCTGATGATTTTAGGTTGTCCTGAAGAATTTGGAGGTAATCCTTTTTTTTCATTGTCCCATTTACTCTCTTTAAAGCACCAGTTCCATTGGCAGCAAAACAGGCCCAGAGCATAATACTACCACCACCATGCTTGACGGTAGGAGTTGTGTTCCTGCGATTAAAGGCCTCACCTTTTCTCCTCCAAACATATTGCTGGGTATTGTGGCCAAACAGCAACATTTTTGTTTCAGCTGACCACAGAACTTTCCTCCAGAAGGTCTTATCTTTGTCCATGTGATGGTAAATTTTTGTGGGTTGCAACGGTACTCTGTTGTATACACTTTTTCAACACTTGTGGCAGTAATTACAATCTCAAACAAGAGAAAGTATGGATAACTTCGTTCCAGGAATTGGTCCTAAACATGGCTCCTGTAGTCACGTGAGGGGCTTTTGACCAATCAGAGTTATGGCCAGACAATCTCTTAAATGACTGGTCTAAAGCCCCTCATGTGACTATAGGGCGCCATGTTTAGGACCAACTCTGAAACCAAGTTGTCAATACTCTCTCTATAAACAACTCTAAAGTCAGTTAAGCCCAAAAATTATGACTAAAGTGATGAAGTTGTATTTTCATTTGCACTTTCATTTTATTGATAGTTTATTTAAGATACATATTTATTGTTAATCTATTAAATTTAATTTCCTTTTGCATATGCGGTAGAAAATGAATAGATGGATAATTGTATGTAACTACATTTTTCATCAGTTACTGCAAAAAGTCCCTTCTTTTGCAGTATAATTGATTTGTATTCATTTTTCTAATCCGCCTGATCTAAGCCATGATAATAATCTTTGTGATCATCACATGCTTTCATATCATTTGACAAGGTCTATTCTGTTAAACTGTAAGTAGGCTAGATATAGGTATTAGTCAAATGACTAATTCAGTGTGAATATTTTGAGTGGGCCCCGGGCCCCTGTTCCTGGAAAAGTTGGGGCCTGAAGTCCAAAAGGTTAAAAACCCCTAGTCTAGATCAGTGTTTTTCAACCTTTCTTGAGCCAAGACACATTTTTTTCATAAAAAAAATACGGAGGAACACCACCAGCAGAAAAGGTTAAAAAATTAAACTCCACCAAGTTGTCGTGCCTTATTTTGAGTTTGTTGTTGTTTCCTGTGTGTCGTGCTTTAGTTCCTGTCTTGCGCTGTTATTTTGGTGACCCTTCCTGTTTTGTTGGTGTTCTCCTGTAGCAGCTTCACGCCTTCCTTTAAGTGCTATTGCCCGCACCTGCTTTGTTTTCGCAATCAAGACTATTTAAGTTGTGCGTACGCCATCCTTCTTTGTGGGGACATTGTTGATTGTCATGTCATGTACGGATGTGCTTTGTGGACGCCGTCTTTCTTTTTCGCCGCTGTAAGTTTTTGCTGTCGTCCAGCATTCTGTTTTTGTTGACTTTGTAGCCATTTCAGTTTTTCTTTTGTTTTACATAGCCATCCCTATGCTTCAGTGCCTTTTCCTAGCGGGACTTGCCTTTTGTTCATTTTTGGTTTCAGCGTTACATACCTTTTTACCTGCACGTTGTCTCCCGCTGTGCTCTGCATATTGGGATCACGACAAACCATCCTCGACGCCTTCCGACTTCTACAAAGCAATGAACTACCTGCTGCCACCTACCGATATGGAGTATTACATAGTTACCCTGCCAAGCTCTACACAGCACAGGCACTAGACAACGAAAATTATTATGATTATTGATTTGCAAAAAATATTTTTTGGACCAATTAGGTGAAGTTGCATAATTTCCCACGGCACACCAGACGATATCTCACGGCAAACTAGTGTGCCGCGGCACAGTGGTTGAAAATCACTAGTCTAGATAATATGTATTGGATATGTTTTGCTGTAAATTTTGCGTACATTTTGCTACACAATCCCACAGTTTTTTAAGTCTGTCTGCTTGATGTTCGATTCTGAAACCGTTCCTAGATTGCAAATGAAACCTCGCCCCACCCTCCCGAAAATAATCATAAATTATCTTTTGAAATTTTACACTGTTTGAATATATACTGTACATTGAATGTCCAAATAAGTCTGTCCACCTCGCTGTGATGTCCCAATGTAGCAGGACTGCAAAAAACCCAGTGAACAGAGGCATCCAAAACTGCGCATAAGCTCACGCCAAAATGCATGAACCCTGTGATTTGACGCCTGTTTACCAGAGTACCCCAACATTTATTTGTAAGTCAGAAAAGACTACATTTGTCATAGGTCCCCTTTAACGAAGTGCCTGCATTGATTATGCGGACCCTACTCCTCTTCTTCTCTTGTGTTGTTTTTGGGGGGCTGCCATTGCAGTATCTTCATTATGCTCAGACTTGCAAAAGCTGCCCCCCCCCCCCCCTCTTTCATATCATTAATTCCTTTCTGACTGCGGCCTGGCCGGAAGCCAGCGAATTCTATATCTGTAAGCAGTAAATTGTGCGCCGGGGTGGAAAAATCTATTAGATGTACGAGCATGCCTCGAATTTGAATGGGAGACGGAATGACAGAAAGAAAGAGAGAGAGACTTTTTTTTCTTGCGTCAGCAGGCGTCCTAATCAAATTCAGCGTCCACGGATTGCTAGCTTCATTAATAATTTGCGTTATTTTATTTCTGGAATGTCACATAATGTTGTTTTTTTCGTGTTTTTTTTTTTTTTTCGTTTTCCACCGACGCGCAGGCAGGAGGGAGAGGAAGGGAGGGATGGTTAAACAATGAGCGTGGCCTCAGAGGAAATGAAAAGCTCTGTTTCTCCATTAGCGAAGCCTCAAACAGCAGTTGTGTGTCTCTCTTCTCTCCATTAGTCGGGTCTGGAACAACAGTGGCGCTATTGATGTGACCTCTGCCAGCCTTCTTAAATAGACGGGAAGCAAGCCAGCCTCCTTGATCACACACTTATCCGCCTCCAGCAGAAATCCATCATATCGTCGTTATATATTGAAATAGCATATTTTCCTCATGTTTGCATATTGAACTTGTGCTCTGACTTGAGTCTTTCCAGGAGAGATCTCAGTCAGAGCGATCCTCGTTCAAAGTATTATTAATATTTCAGCACCAACCTGCTTTATGTCTGCGCGACGTCTCACATTCTTGCCCCCGTTGTGGATGTAGAAACGCACCATCACAGATTGTACAGTTAATAACTCTGCATATTTTATGTGCTTGCCAGTCCATCTGCTTGATGTGATTTCTTGCATTGTGCTCTGCTGGAGGCCTCTGAAAAGGAGGACGCTGTAATTTATCAGCAATGTGAGCAGTGGTGGATGTATTTGGTGCAGTAACTAAAAATACTGCACTCCAGAGTAAAATGAACACGTTTTCCTATTCCAACCTGTCAGCTTGAGTTAAAGGTCTTCCTACACATTTTATAAAAGGTATCATTAAATAATGGAACGTGCAATTACTGTACTAGAATACCGCTGCTGTCCAATATTTAAAATGGCAATACCTCTGCTTTTACTCCAGTGAATAACCATTGATTAGTGCTTTAAATAATGCCAGAGGGTAACCCAGATTAGTGCGTCAAGAAGATGTTTAATCAGTTTCATATCGCAGTTATTCTGACCAGAATTATTACAGTTATCATTATTATCTCAGTATTGTTGAATGTCGTGCTGTGCGATATGGACAATAATATATATCAAGATATACGTTAGGTCAGGAAAAAACACATAGGCTATTTCATCCCCACAAGCCTGTTTCACAGGTTTCCCTGCTCTTCAGGGGATTTTGCACTGTATTGAGCACTGTATAAGGGATAAACCACAGAAACCTCGACTATATATCAAGATATAGGTATTTTATAAACCAATATCAATATATATCACAATAAAGGATTGGTCCTTAACTAAAATTCAAATAGGTCCAGATACGATGACTGATGATATATGACTTACTTACGATGATATATTGAGAATTGTAAGCACATTGTTCTGGGCAAATTGAGTTATGTGGATCCAGATTAATTTGATAAAAAGTGGTTCAGAGGCAACTGGATATAAGTTAAAGTAACTATGTAAAAAAAGGGGGATTCAAAAAGTTTATACTTCTTAAAAACAACTAGCAACAAATCTAGCATCTTCCTCTGGTGTTATTATAGAATGTATATGTGTTTAGAGCAGTGGTTTTTAACCTGGGTTCGATCTAACCCTAGGGGTTCGGTGAGTCTGCCTCAGGGGTTCGGCAGAGCCTCCGCCGCGTAGGTCAGGACACACCCAACTCATCGTGTGAATAAAAACTTCTCCCTATCGGCGTATTATGGATACCCCCAAACAATGTTCCCTCTAACTCAGTGGCCTGGTGGTTAGAGTGTCCGCCCTGAGATCGGTAGGTTGTGAGTTCAAACCCCGGCCGAGTCATACCAAAGACTATAAAAATGGGACACATTACCTCCCTGCTTGGCACTCAGTATCAAGGGTTGGAATTCAGGGTTAAATCACCAAAAATGATTCCCGGGCGCGGCACCGCTGCTGCCCACTGCTGCTGCCCACTGCTGCTGCCCACTGCTGCTGCCCACTGCTCCCCTCACTTCCCAGGGGGTGAACAAGGGGATGGGTCAAATTCAGAGGACAAATTTCACCACACCTAGTGTGTGACAATCATTGGTACTTCAACTTAGATGTGCACACTGTGGCCACATCAGCAGCACACCTGCCCCAAACCTGACTAAATACCAAGTTAAATGTTTTATTATTATAATCAAATGACAGCAGTCATTTCCATGGGATTTTTTTCTAATATAACATATTGTTTTTCATGAGCTGTGTACTAGTATTGTATGTCTGGGTGGGGGTCCTGCTTTGGAAATAATTTGTACCCCTTTCCGATATCGCATTTAGTTCCCACTAAAACATTAACAAGTTGCACAATGAGATGTAAACATGGGAACATGTGTACATTCCTGTAACGTTCTGTTTGTAAAATATATCTTTAGTAGTATGTCTTTAATATAATAACATAATTTCATGATTAATATTTATAAATTAAGATTAAATTAAGAAAAAAAACATTTTATTTTTCACTAAAGAAGGGTTTGGTGAATGCGCATATGAAACTGGCGGGGTTCAGTACCTCCAACAAGGTTAAGAACCACTGGTTTAGAGACTCTACTTCTGTCCCTCAATGTCCATGACTAAAGAGGCATGACGTCACACTGTCTTCGCGCTGTTGCTCTAGTTCAGTGCTTCTCAAATAGTTTCTGTTACGCCCCACCTTGGAAGAAGAAAATATTTTGCGCCCCCCAAAACCACGCTCTACTGCAGGGGTGGGCAATTAATTTTTACCGGGGGCCGCATGAGCAACCCGAACACTGCTGGAGGGCCACATCGACAATATTTCAATTAAATTTTGCTCAATATTATTTTTGATATATACCGTAAGATAAATAATAATAATAATAATAATAATTAATAATAATAGTAATACTTCAACATAGTGCGTGTAACAGCATTCCATGACTAATGTAAATAAATTAACATTAATAATAAATGACAGTAAAATAAGTACACGTATGACTGAGGAGTCATAGTGTAACTTTGTGTGGTGTTTGAGTTGTCCGACTTTTTGTGTGGCCATGAACGCACCAGTGGTTTAGTGCTATGCGTGTTGGTGACAGATGACAAGTTGGTTTTGGCCCGGTTTGTACGGCAGAAAATGACTAGTTTTTCGAGATAGAATTGTTTTACTCATGTTTTTGGTGTGGTTATGTCCGAATATAAACAGTTTTGCTCAATAAAGTGATCGATATAATTCCAGTCCTCGAAGCATCTCGATAGACTTTACAATAATTGAACGGTGTTCAATTGAACGGTGTTGACGAACACCGTTAGGGCCGCTTGTTGTCACTGTCCCTCAAAGTTGCATTGCAAAATTACATAGAATAAATATGTGTATTTTGTTTAGAATTCAGATGGGATTTGATTTGGTGCGCGGCATATATTTGCTGCGCGCAGCAGACGCTTGAGCAGTGCGCAATTGCGCAGGCACGCACCTTAGAGGGAACGTTGCATGGCAGTCCATGTCTTGTTGGAAACACGCCATTCTTCATCAACTTTTCTCTTTTTTGCGTCTCGGGTGTAAACCGTGCATCACTTGTTGCTGCATGTGCACCTTCACTCGCAGGTTACACACGGACACACGCCCATAAATAATACTTTTCAAAATAAAAGCAGCACAGTTGTATTGCGCGCACGACATAGATGTTTTTTCAACTTTATTTTGTAATTAATGATTGCAGCTGTTCACATTCACTCATAATCACGCACACGCATACGTCCACACGGAAGTAATACAAATAACGATTTTCAAAACAAAAGCAGCACCGTTGTATTGCACACTCGACATAGATACTTTTTAAAATTTATTTTGTAATTTATAATTGGCCTCACGCGGGCCGGACAGGGACGCACAAAGGGCCGGATGCGGCCCGCGGGCCGCAGAATGCCCAGGTCTGCTCTACTGTGACTATAAATAGTATAATTTGTCTGCATATCTCTGCATAACATTGTAAGCGTATCAACACACCACTCTTTCCTCGTCTCCCACCGCAGTTGCAGTGAAACCAAATGCTACATACGCTGCATCATATTCTGTTACAGCAAAAAGGCATGTTCCCCGAGGTCACACGCGCCCCCGTTGGCATCGCGCCACTCCCCTCCAGGGGGGCCCACCCCACTATTTGAGAATGACTTGCTCTAGATGGACTTCCTCTTTGTCCTCTTAATATTTGCACATTTTGAAGATGGCTGTCCGCGCGGGAATATCTGCAATATATATATAAAAATCCCGTCCACATCACAGACATGCTGACAACGCTCCAGACAATGCCGTGCGTTTTGTTTACATCCGGTTTCTGTAGCGTGGTTTTCGGTGATCAAAGACTTTTTTTTTTGGGTGGTCAAGTTTTCAGTCGATCTCTTGTCAATAGTGCGCATATAAAAGTCTATATATACCAACTCATACTGTAGAAACTAGCTAATGTTCATGTTTTATGTTCATGTGGTTTGGATTTGATGTCAGTTTTTCCTGTGTTTGCAAACACACCGTCCATGCCTGAAAGGTGATTGGCGGAGAATGAGGAAGCGTTGTTTTGTGTCCGGCGAAGAAACGCAGACTCACGGAGACGAAAGTGTGCACACAGGAGGTATAATCTGTTGGAATTGTGCCATTTGTTATCGTAAGATTGGTAATACACGTTAAATATAGCGTCTGACTTTTTGTGATTTCTTCTGGGGGCTACAATACGTTATAATACTTTAATTCGTTTTAAAGTACAAAAAAAGCTCTTTTTTTTCAAGGTGTGGCAGTAATCAAAATGCCGTGGCGGCGTGCCACATTCAATTACATTAAGGCTAAACCCTGAAATAATATAACACAATATTATGTAACACGTAATATGACACAACATACGGTACAACTATATTACATTTCACAATTTATTTATCAAGCAATTTAATACAACATTTCACCTTTTATATAATTTACATTTTAATTATGTATTTCATCAGTGTGTTATACGCCATTTGAAATAATTAAAATGCACATAGTGATAGCTTTCATGAAAATAGGTTGCATCCGTCAAAGGCGCTATAAATATAACAATGTTCATGTTGTTGTTTTTTTGTTAAGAAATGTCCGAAATGAACAATTGATTAGATTTAGGGGCTGATACGGACAATTTCTACTCCGTTAACTTACGTTTACATTACTAGCTTCCAACTTAAAGTGGAACTGCATTTTGCCTATCGTTCACAATCCTTATTAGGGAAAAGAAGACAAAAGTTTTTGTTTTGTTTTTTGCATTCTAACATGTAAACATTGGCTCGTTGTTGGTGGCGAACAATGCAGCTAATTGGAGCAATTAAATCTACCTCTAAATCACTTAAAATATGCATTCAACAACCTTTATTTACATTTCGTTACCTGTATATTAACCAAACTGTTGCAACATTGTTATTGTAAGAGCGTACACTGAGGAACTTTTTTTCTAGCGTAGTAACACATCAGCATGCTTAGGTATTAGCCGTAAAAGTTAATTACGGAAAGAGATGAGCTAGCTTAATGACAGACTGCAATAAGACACCAATATGTACTGACTGAAAAACATGAACAATCATATTACAGTATCTGTAAAGTATTAGCCCACATTTAATGTTTTGTTTGTACACAGCTAGCTCAACAGCGTAGTTGTAATAACACGCATGAAAGGCTGCGTGTATCATAATTGTTATTTTAGACTCACTCGATGGACAGTTGTGCGTTTGATCCAGCTGGCCTGGAACTTTTTTCCGGTTTATTTGGGTAAGCATTCCACTTATGTCGAAATAGTTTGGCTCAAAGTCACTTTCACCTCACTCTCTCGGCTTCAGTCTGCTCCAACGTCTCTCCTTTCTTTTGTGCTCGCTTCAATAAGCAGTAGTTCATCCTCAGTATATTCAGCTTCAAAAAGATAACGTTGTGATACCTCATTTGCTCAAAAATAGTCGTCTTCGTTGTCTATTACCAAGTCTGCCATGATTAGAACACACACTCGCGTTTTTTTACGGAACGGTCCTGGCACTGATTAAATGGTAAATATTGAACTTATTACATACTGTTATGAACGTGTCTGTTACTACACTATATATGTGTATGTATATATATATATTAGGGATGCCCGATAATGGCTTTTTGCCGATATCCGATATTCCGATTTTTTCCAACTCTTTAATTACTGATACCAATATCAACCGATACCGATATCAATCGATACCGATATATACAGTCGTGGAATTAACACATTATTATGCCTAATTTGGACAACCAGGTATGGTGAAGATAAGGTCCTTTCTTTAAAATTAATAAAATAAAATAAGATAAATGAATTAAAAACATTTTCTTGAATAAAAAAGAAAATAAAAAAATATAAAACAAGTTACATAGAAACTAGTAATTAATGAAAATGAGTAAAATTAACTGTTAAATGTTACTACTATTAGTGGACCAGCAGCACGCACAATCCTGTGTGCTTACGAACTGTATCCCTTGCAGACTGTATTGATATATATTGATGTATAATGTAGGAACCAGAATACTAATAACAGAAAAAAACAACCCTTTTGTGTGAATGAGTGTGAATGAGTGTAAATGGGGGAGGGAGGTTTTTTGGGTTGGTGCACTAATTGTAAGTGTATTTTGTGTTTTTTATGTGGATCTAATAAAAAAAACAAAAACAAAAAAAACCAGATACAGATAATAAAAAAAAATATACCGATATTTCCGATACTACATTTTAAAGCATTTATCGGCCGATATTATCAGACATCTCTAATATATATATATATATATATGTATATATATATATATGTATATATATATATATATATATATATATATATATATATATATATATATATATATATATATATATATATATATATATATATATATATATATATATATATATATATATATATATATATATATGTATACTTGCAGTGTGTATATAAAATGGTGATGGAGGGTTTTGAAGCTTTTTATAGGGCTTTGAAGGTTACAATGGTGACTCCCATTAGCCGCATCTTTTAAGCGTTTTTCAATCATCTTTAAAAATCCTAAAAAAAAGACGTGTGTTCTTGTCCATCATAATGATTGTGAATAGGCACACTCCCAAAAAAGTGCAGTTATCTATTTAAGTTTAAACTTATTTCAACTTTTGTGTGTGTGTGTATGTTTATGGCCCCGCCTCCACCCTCAGAGACTATTGGTGCGTTCCATTTGTGTTGGAAAGTCACATTTTCCGAGTTCCTAGTCAAAAGATTAAATTGTCGGAGTTCCTACTCGTTAAGTCGGAGCATTCGCCCCAACCCCGAGTTAGTTTAAAAAATGACTGCTTCTAATAGCTTTTAAAACCTTCTAAAATATCCGTTGTCAGCACTTCTGAGTAGTTTTTGTTGCACTAAATCAGCCATACATGATGGATAGATGGAGGTTTATATATTGTAACGTTACTGTAGTGTAAATTAAAAATTTTTAATGTGGTATATACGTTATACTACATCGCTAGCAGTAGCGTCTGCATTTCCTCTTCATCCACAGTGTTTGAAGGTAGCAGAAAGAGTGCATATTTTCCCATAGGTTGTTTATATTCAGACAAGGAAGGCAAGCTCAGCTTTCGGGGACGTAGTCATCTTGATTTCCGACATCTTAACTCAAACACTTACAGCTCGGCTGTGACGTCACTCCCAGCTGCGACTATCAACTTCCAAGGTTAATGGAATGCACCGTAAGATAGTGGATGCCTTGTTATGATCTGCTGTGCGGATCATAGTCTGTTTAAGTTTTTCGAGTCACTTGTGTTTTCTGTTAGTTTTGGACTCCTGTAGTTCCTGTTTATGCACCTCTGAGTTTGTTACCATGGCCACGTATTATTTTCACCTGCCTCTTGTGTTCGGGACGCGCACCTGTTTGTAATCAAGAGACATTATTTAAGCCTGCCTTTGCCAGTCAGTCGGTCTGGCTTCTTTGTTTGCTTTACACAACTGCTACATTCAATGTTTTCTAGTTCCCTGTGCGTGTCTTACGCTAAGTCCCGTCTTAGTGTTTTCCTTGTGAGCTATTCCGCTAGCTTTCCTTGTGTTAGGCACGCTTCGTTTGGTTTGTTCCTGTCTTCGTTTTATGATTTATGAGAGTAAATCATGTTCCTACCTGCAAGTCTTGTCCGGAGTCGTCCGTTTGCAAGTCCTGTCCGGAGTCGTCCGATTGCAAACGGACAACTCCGGAGAGGACTTGCAGGTAGGAACATGATTTACTCTCATAAATAAATAAAGTAAATAAATAAAACACGCACAGGGAACTAGAAAACATTGAACGTAGCAGTTGCGTAAAGCAAACAAAGAAGCCAGACCGACTGACTGGCAAAGGCAGGCTTAAAGGCCTACTGAAATTAAATGTTCTTATTTAAACGGGGATAGCAGATCCATTCTATGTGTCATACTTGATCATTTCGCGATATTGCCATATTTTTGCTGAAAGGATTTAGTAGAGAACATCGACGATGAAGTTCGCAACTTTTGGTTGCTGATAAAAAAGCCTTGCCTGTACCGGAAGTAGCGTGACGTCACAGGTTGAAGGGCTCCTCACATTTGCACATTGTTTACACCAGCAGCGAGAGCGATTCGGACCGAGAAAGCGACGATTACCCAATTAATTTGAGCCAGGATGAAAGATTCGTGGATGAGGAAAGTGAGAGTGAAGGATTAGAGTGCAGTGCAGGACGTATCTTTTTTCGCTCTGACCGTAACTTAGGTACAAGCTGGCTCATTTGATTCCACACTTTCTCCTTTTTCTATTGTGGATCACGGATTTGTATTTTAAATCACCTCGGATACTATATCCTCTTGAAAATGAGAGTCGAGAACGCAAAATGGACATTCACAGTGACTTTTATCTCCACGACAATACATCCGCAAAGCACTTTAGCTACGGAGCTAACGTAATAGCATCGTGCTTAACTGCATATAGAAACAGAAGAAATAAGCCCCTGACTGGAAGGATAGACAGAAGATCAACAACACTACCAAACCCTGGACCTGTAACCACACGGTTAATGCGGTCCAGCCTGGCGAAGCCTAGCAATGCTGTTGCTAACGACGCCATTGAAGCTAACTTAGCTACGGGACCTCGACAGAGCTATGCTAAAAACATTAGCTCTCCACCTACGCCAGCCCTCATCTGCTCATCAGCACCCGTGCTCACCTGCGTTCCAGCGATCAACGGCGCGGCGAAGGAATTCACCACGATGATCGGTGCGGTCGGCGGCCCGGAGACGGAGGAAGTCAACCCAGACAGGTGAGGACAGCGGCGGACGGCGTTGTAGCTTTCAACGACACCCCGGCCTCCATCAGAGTCGGCAAGAAACATATATTTCCCCAAAGTTACGTACGTGACATGCACATAGCGCCACGCACGTACAGGCAAGCGATCAAATGTTTGGAAGCCAAAGCTGTACTCATGGTAGCGCGTCTGCTATCCAACTCAAAGTCCTCCTGGTTGTGTTGCTGTAGCCAGCCGCTAATACACCGATCCCACCTACAACTTTCTTCTTTGCAGTCTCCATTGTTAATTGAACAAATTGCAAAAGATTCACCAACACAGATGTCCAGAATACTGTGGAATTATGTGGTGAAAACAGACGACCGTGCTATTCCAAAATGTCTGCTTCAACCCGTGACGTTACGCGCAACGTCATCATACCGAGAAGTTTTCAGCCGGATATTTCCCGGGAAATTTAAAATTGCACTTTATAAGTTAACCCGGCCGTTGGCATGTGTTGCAATGTTAAGATTTCATCATTGATATATAAACTATCAGACTGCGTGGTCGGTAGTAGTGGGTTTCAGTAGGCCTTTAAATAATGTCTCTTGATTACAAACAGGTGCGCGTCCCGAACACAAGAGGCAGGTGAAAATAATAAGTAGCCATGGTAACAAACTCAGAGATGCATAAACAGGAACTAAAGGAGTCCAAAACTAACAGAAAACACAAGTGACTCGAAAAACTTAAACAGACTATGATCGGGGCAGCAGATCATAACATGCCTGTGAGGAGGCTTCACTATGTTTCTTTTATTTCGCTGTAGTTAGCTCAAAAAGCTATGGCCGGCTTTTGGTAAATTTTTTAGGAAATGTCAGAAATTGAATAAAGGCCTACTGAAATGAGATTTTCTTATTTAAACGGGGATAGCAGATCCATTCTATGTGTCATACTTGATCCTTTCGCGATATTGCCATATTTTTGCTGAAAGGATTTAGTAGAGAACATCGACAATAAAGTTTGCCACTTTTGGTCGCTGATAAAAAAGCCTTGCCTGTACCGGAAGTAGCGTGACGTCACAGGTTGTGGAGCTCCTCACATCTGTACATTGTTTACAATCATGGCCACAAGCAGCGAGAGCGATTCGGACCGAGAAAGCGACGATTTCCCCATTAATTTGAGCGAGGATGAAAGATTCGTGGATGAGGAAAGTGAGAGTGAAGGACTAGAGGGCAGTGGAAGCGATTCAGATAGGGAAGATGCTGTGAGAGGCGGGTGGGACCTGATATTCAGCTGGGAATGACTAAAACAGTAAATAAACACAAGACATATATATACTCTATTAGCCACAACACAACCAGGCTTATATTTAATATGCCACAAATTAATCCCGCATAAAAAAACAACTCCCCCCTCCCGTCCATATAACCCACCAATACAAATCAAACACCCGCACAACACACTCAATCCCACAGCCCAAAGTACTGTTCACCTCCGCAAAGTTCATACAGCACATATATTTCCCCAAAGTTACGTACGTAACATGCACATAGCGGCACGCACGTACGGGCAAGCGATCAAATGTTTGGAAGCCGCAGCTGCGTACTCACGGTAGCACGTATCCAACTCAAAGTCCTCCTGGTAAGAGTCTCTGTTGTCCCATCTCCACAAGCATGCGTATCCAACTCAAAGTCCTCCTGGTAAGAGTCTCTGTTGTCCCAGGCCAATGGTAAAGCTTGACTGTCATCGTTCGGGAATGTAAACAATGAAACACTGGCTACGACGTAGCCGCTACGTGTTTGTGTTGCTGCAGTCGGCCGCTAATACACCGCTTCCCACCTACAGCTTTCTTCTTTGCTATCTCCATTGTTCATTAAACAAATTGCAAAAGGTTCACCAACACAGATGTCCAGAATACTGTGGAATTTTGCGATGAAAACAGACGACTTAATAGCTGGCCACAATGGTGTCCCAAAATGTCCGCTACAATCCGTGACGTCACGCGCAAACGTCATCATACCGAGACGTTTTCAGCAGGATATTTCGCGGGAAATTTAAAATTGCACTTTACTTATCTAACTTGGTCGTATTGGCATGTGTTGCAATGTTAAGATTTCATCATTGATATATAAACTATCAGACTGCGTGGTCGGTAGTAGTGGGTTTCAGTAGGCCTTTAAGGAACAAGTGATTGCATTTTTGAGGTGATTTGGATCACCGACTGGGGTCAGGATTTATGTTAGTATAGAGAGGTAGAGATCCGCGCTCTCCGGTTGCTTTTCTTCTCGTGTATGTTTACAGCTTTATGAGAAACTGAAATAGGTAAATACAAGCGTTGTTTTTGATGAGGTTTTTGGCAGTTGTTATTTGGGCCGCTGCCAAAGTAATTAGTATATCCTTCCCAACACAAATTCCTGTAGCATCATGTTGCAGATAAACACTTGGGTTAAAAATAGCTTGCAATCCGAGCGGTACGTTTACAGTGCATGGATATTGCCTGGTGTAATGTTGTAAGGCTCGAAGTGGAGCCAAAAGGGTCAGTGTGCTGGGCTTGCAGGGACAAACATAGTAGTAGTACACAACACGGACATTGGACCTGCACACTTCCACACAACACCAGGTTCGTTTCCAATCGCTTGCATTGAGACTCATTGCAGTGCTGACTTTTGATGGGGCGGAATGTTCACACTGTGCACATGCCGGCTGTTTTTTGGGGGGTTTTTTTTAGGCCAAAACCAACACAAACAACATAATTTGCAGGTGTTAAAATGTCCTGAGGCAGGCTTTGGTTGTTTTCTGCCTTAGTGCTTTTTTGTTATTTTTCGCCAGAAAATTCAGAGTGCCGGAGGAGTCGGCGGAGGGAGCGCCCGCCTGAATTGCCGGCAATAGATCACTGATGCCCCTCTATCCTCTTTCTCAACCTGTCAGTCCATTTCCTTGTTATGTTCTGGCCCCGAGGAGCACTTGGCAGAGCGGCATTCAGCCAGTCTATCCCCCGCCCTCCCACCGCCACCTCATCATCCATGACTCAAGTCAGAGTTGCTGTTTCGCTTGAGCTCAGCTGATAACATCTAAAAGCCAACCCTGCGTTGTAAATGCTGAAGGTGAACAGCTGAGCAGGTGCGCGCAGATGAACCGGCATTTAGTAATTCCGGAAACATCTTCGATGGTTTTCATTTTAATCGGCGCCGCCATCACATGTTGCGCACGTGTCCCGCTGGCTGAGAACTGTGCCTAAGAAGCCCCAGCCAGATGCTAATGATGATTCATGTTGTTTGCGCTTCAAGTCACTTCTCACTTAATTATTATTCCTCCGCGCACAAAATCTCTAGCAGTTGTCTGGCAGAGTCTGAAGGAGTCTTTCAAAGTTGATGCCGGTTGAGCAAATTAGCATCCTTGTTTCATCTGAAGGAGATTAAAAAACAATTTTTGGTAACACTTTAGTATGGGGAACATATTCACCATTAATTAGCTGCTTATTGAAGTAACAAAGACTTAATTTAGAGTTATTTGGACGCTAGGGGAACATATAGTTTAGTTACCGTATTTCCTTGAATTGGCGCCGGGAATATAGTATTCGCCTGCCTAGAATTACAGCCGGGTCAAACTCGTTTCGCAAAATAATTAGCGCATGCTTGGCACTTCCGCCGGGTCAAATATGAGTCATTAAATGACTCCCGCCTCCAGGAGGTAGAGGGCGCTAGTGATCCTTCTTGCGACTACCAGTACTGCAGGAGACAGGTACTGCAGAAGAAGACAACAAGCAGCAAGCATGCAGCAATTGTTTGCTTGCACTTTTAACATGGAGGATTACATATCTAAAATAAAACCGTTTTCTAAACTGGACTTTCAATCGAAGCAGGAGGTAATAATTAAAGGAATATCTCCAGAGACTTTTAAAATTGAAGAAAGATGAGAAAGACTGCCTTTGATCAGAAGCAGCTGCACATGGACCCATCTACAAGTAAAGGTAAGATCATAATAACGTTTTTTTTATTAAATGTGTTTTTAATGATAAGGTATGCGCCGGAGTGAGAAGAGGTTTTAAAATAATTAGAGCATGCTTGCTCATTCCGCATGGTTTTGGTAACCGCAGGAGTGAGAAGAGGTTTTAAATTAATTAGCGCCCCTGCGGCTATTCAAGGAAATACGGTAGTTTATTATTTCTTCGGTCAGTGGTCAACAAAATAAACAAACAGTTTTACATAAACAAACAGTTGTACATTCATAAATGGAAAATGTTGCAGACCAAAAGGGTTTAGGCTGAAGTTGAACACTTATTGCGCCTAACCCTATAAACAATGTCAAATACAAGATGAGCTTCCAAAAAATATAAAATTTCCTTTGCACAACATATTATAAATACTCCTAGTACACAACATAAACACTGTACAATTATATACACAGTAAAGACATGTGAAATATCCTTGTACACGTGTTAGTTAAACCTTTGTACCAATTATATACTATATACAAACAATTATACTTCCATTATTATTTATATCCCACATTTACTTTGTAATTAACAATAATCATAGTATTAAATACTGTGTTGATTCAAGAGTGATATATTTTTCCAATACATTGGTCTTAAAGGGTTAGGGTTAGGATTAGGGTTAGATGGCGGCGCCCTGAGATTAGCAGCCTCTCGGCTGCTCTATTTGTTAGTAAAACTACCCTTTTAACCACTCTTTAAACTGAAAAAACAGGATGGAGAAGAACATTAGAGAAATAAACAAAACGCTGGAGAGTTTGGCGAGAGAAGTCCGCGAAATATCGACCAAACAAAACCAACTCGTGGACCTCTTAACCGAGGTGCAGGGGCTCAGGAAAAAGATTGAAGAGAGCTCCCTAACGATAAAAACACTACAAACAAAGGTGGACAGTCTGGAGAAGCTCGAAAAGATAGTCCATGAACAGGAGAAAAGAGTCCAGGACCTGGAGCTTTTTACAAGGAAGGAAGATGTGATAATCAGCGGAATTGATGTGAAACCGAGGTCTTATGCTGCAGCTGCCGCGGCGGGGAACAATGGGGAACCCAGCGAGGAAGAACAGCTATCGCTGGAATCCCAGGTTGCTAACTTCCTGAACAGCATGAACATTAATTTCGACAAGAACAACATCTCAGCTTGTCACCTTCTTCCGAGAAAGGACCGAACGCTCAAACCCGCCATCATCATGAGGTTCGTGAATCGCAAACATAAAACGAACCTGCTAAGGCAGGGAAAGTTGCTCAAAGGAACCAACGTGTACATCAATGAACATCTCACATCAAAGAACGCCGAAATAGCCAAAGAGGCACGCATACTGCGAAAGGACGACAAGATTAAAGCTACGTGGACCAGAGATTGTAAGGTGCTCATTAAGTTGAATGGTGAAGCAGAGAAGGTGATCATGATACGCGAGTTAAAAGACCTCGACCCTTATAAATGACTATGTCTCCGTCTGTCTGGTTTGCCTGGGCTCAGTGGTGTGACTGTGAGCAGAAGAGGGGATTAGCACTGCTACTTTCAATCTCTCCCTTTTTACCATCTCCCAATATTTTGGTGTTTCTAGCATGGATCCTCTCTGAACAAGACGGTAGGCTAACTTTATTTTTTACAAAGCCCCATGGACACGAGCTGCACGAATGCTTTCACACTGGTTCCTCTGTGTCAATAACTTTTTTGAACGTTTTTTTAGTAGGCCTATGCGTTTTTTGCCAAGCTGAGTCACAGATTTTTGTGAACTGTTTTTGGGACACATTTCTCTCCACACCTCACTGGTGCGTGATCTGTCGGCCGTTTAACATACTGAGTCATGCAGGTCCGATGCTCTTTTCTGGACTGGAACATATTTTGTACTGGACGCTGGAACTGTTTTGGACTTGTTATTTTTACTCATTTATGCTGCTATTTTTGCGTTTGTGTGTCTGGAGTGAGTGTGTATATACCGGTATGAATGTGGCTGTGCTGTGTGAGTATGCGTGTGTAATGTGCACCGTGGAGTTATGCTCCTCGTATGGAAATATGAACACTAACGTCAATCTACACAGGAGATGTCATTCGGTGGTCGTGAGGGTGTGGAAGAATCCGATAGGGTATACCGTGGACGGTGCGGGATTGGGGACTTATGGGCATGGACATGGACACTGGATCCAAGTAATCAGGCTAAGGGGGGACCGCAGCCTGGGAAGGTATGAGTGGCACAACTACAGTACATCCATGTTAACCACCATGATGCCATCCTACAACCACAAATACTATGCCTATACTATATCAATCATTATATTTATATACTATACTATGACGTTATGCTATTTCTATATGACAACTATGATCATGTTTAGCTTTGGGAATATAACATCAGCATATTTATTATGTCATGAGTTTAGCTTTGGGAATATAACATCAGCATATTTATTATGTCATGAGTTTAGCATTGGGAATATAACATCAGCATATTTATTATGTCATGAGTATATTTATTATATTATGAGCATATCAATTATTCTATTACTGTGCACTGGCAATATAACATCAACCCATAATGGCTGAGACAACTGAAAATCATCCGTCAGGATCTGAATATATAGATTACAAATTGCATGACTTTGAATGTCAAGTTGACCCAGATAAACATCTGTTCAACTCAATTAATTCCTTGTGTGATTACTATACAGAGGAACAGCTTAATGATAGTGTTAGTCTAGACAATAACTTTTCTCTAATACACTTCAACTGTAGAAGCGCATATGCAAATTTTAATAAAATCAAAGAGTATCTGAGTAACTTGAAAAGTAAATTCAAAATAATAGCTCTGACAGAAACATGGATAGATGAGGAGAGAGGTATCGACTTCTCCATCGATAATTATGAGCTGCATCACAGTAATAGAATAAATAAAAGGGGAGGGGGCGTGGCCCTGCTTGTCCACCGTGACTTGAAATGCAAAGCAGTAGAACGTATGACGATGGTTATTGATGATTTGCTTGAATGTATAACTGTGGAGATTGAGATGGAAAGGAAGAGAAATGTCATCGTTACGTGTGTATATAGGGCACCGAGGTCCAGAGTAGATGAATTTAATGATAAACTTGAAGAAATACTGTGCCATCTAAATGAAAAGAAAACATATGTCATGTGTGGGGATCTAAATATTGATTTGCTGAGCGCTCCTAGAAATACATCAACAAGCGAATATCTAGAGATACTGTATAGTAAAGGATTATATCCGTTGATCACCAAACCAAGTCGAATAACAACAACGTGCGCCACACTGATTGATCATATCTTTATAAATGTTGTAGAAAAAAACAAAATCAAGAGTGGATTGGTAGTTAATGATATCAGCGACCATCTACCTGTATTTTTTACTTATGAGTGCCAAACCAATGAGGGGGACTGTCAAGTCAACAGGAAGAGAGAAGAAACAGCCCACAAATATGTAAGGAAAAGATTAAGAACCGAAGCGACAATTGACATGTTTAGAAGCGACCTTCTTGTAAGGGATTGGATGGAGGTATATGTAGGAGAGGTAAATGATGCATATGAAGCTTTTTTAAATATATATTTATCACTGTATGAAAAACATTGCCCAAATATGCTATATAAACAAAAGGACAATTACAGTGAAACTCCTTGGATCACAAGGGGACTACAGAATGCATGTAAAAAGAAAAATAGACTTTACAAGGTATTTTTAAAATCTAGGACAAATGCAGCAGAAATTAAATATAAGGTTTATAAAAACAGGTTGACAACAATAATGAGACAAGCCAAAAAAGACTATTATAGTAACTTGTTAGAAAAAAATAAAGCCAATATCAAAGGAACATGGAACATATTGAAAAAGGTGATGGGAAGCACACCGGGACCAATCAGCCCGCCAAACCACTTTGTAAAAGAAGAAAAGATAATAAAAAATATGGACGAAGTGGCAAATGAGTTTAACTCATTTTTTGTAAACGTAGGTCCAAAACTAGCAGAAAATATAGAAAAACATGATGATGGGTCATTTCAGAATGGGTTGGGAGGTGGAGGCAGAGTACTTAAGTCAATGTTTTTGGGAGAAGTCAGTGAAAATGAAATTATAACAATTGTAAATAAATTAAAGAACAAAACATCAACAGACGATGATGGGTTAGATATGATAATTGTAAAAAAGACAATTGACTGCATCATTGAGCCTCTCTGCTATATCTTCAATCTCTCTTTCAATACAGGGACCTTCCCAGATAGAATGAAGGTAGCAAAGGTTATTCCACTCTTTAAAGATGGGGATAAGCACATGTTTACTAATTACAGACCGGTATCACTTCTGTCCCAATTCTCTAAGGTGCTTGAAAAAATATTTGTACAAAAATTAGACCATTTTATTGAAAAAAACAAGTTGTTGAGCGAGAGCCAGTATGGATTTCGTTCAAACAGATCTACTGCCTCTGCTGTGATGAACATAATTGAGGACATAACAACAGCCACCGATAGTAAGAAATACACAGTAGGGGTGTTTATAGACCTTAAGAAAGCGTTTGACACAATCGATCACTCTATCCTTTTATCCAAATTACATTCATACGGTGTGAGAGGAATAGTTTTAGATTGGTTAAATAGCTACTTGAATAACAGACAACAATATGTACAATATGCTGCTAATACATCTGAAAATATGAGTATTAAGTGTGGAATTCCACAAGGGTCTGTTCTGGGACCGAAACTATTTATTTTATACATAAATGATATCTGTGATGTGTCAAAATTACTCAATTTTGTATTATTTGCTGACGATACCAACTTTTACAGCTCTGGACATGACTTAAATGAATTACTAAAGAGTATGGAACAGGAAATGGTCAAACTCAAAAAATGGTTTGACGTTAACAAATTATCATTGAATTTGAAAAAAACTAAGTTCATGATTTTTAGTAAGAGAAAAAAGCCTGAAAATATTGTACTGTCAATAGCTGGAACAAGCATTGAAAAAGTCTCTGAGATTAGATTTTTGGGAGTGATTTTAGATGATAATATTAGTTGGAAATCGCATATCTCACATGTTAGAAAAAAGATGGCTAAAAGTATATTTATATTAAATAAGGTAAAAGATGTATTAGATTATAAAGCAATGCGTACACTGTATTGTGCACTTGTACTGCCTTATATCAATTATTGTGTGGAAATATGGGGTAGTACATATAAGAGTAACACAAAGCCACTGTACCTCCTTCAGAAGAGAGCGATCAGAATCATACACAAAACAGGTTATAGAGAGCACACAAATGGATTATTTATTAGCTCAGGACTTTACAAATTTTATGAACTAGTTGAGCAGCAGACATTATTGGTTATGTTCAGGGCTAGTAGTCAAGAGCTACCAACAAATCTACAAAAAAATTTCACTTTAATAGAAAAAGAAGGAAGAAGGAAAGGGCACTTTAAGCATCAGCTTGCACGAACAACATCAAAACAAATGTGTACATCAGTGGTGGGAGTAAAACTCTGGAACTCTCTCCATAATGAAATAAAGCAATGTAAAAACACATTTCAATTAAAAAAAGTCTTTAAAAACAGAACTATGATGTTATATGAGCACTGACAAAAGGGACGCAAAGGGAAAAATAAGGGGAAAAAAATAAAAATAAAAAATAAAAATAATAATAAACACACAAAAAAAACAACGCTTACATTATCCTACATGACTGTAGGTATTGTATAGTCTAGCTTTCCTTTCATTTTTTTTTTTTTTTTTTTTCTTTATCGACATGCACTATGGATCCTTGGTTGAATGATCACATTGTTCTTAGCTTTGTTTGGTTTGAATGATACCTTGTTATGATAGCCTTGTTCTATTCAGTTTTGTTTGGTTTGAATGATTACCTTATTCTTTTTCAGTTTGTTTGGTTTGGATGATTGCCTTGTTCTTTTTCAGTTTGTTTGGTTTGAGTGATTGCCTTATTTTTTCAGTTTTTGTTTTGTTTGTTTATTTTTTGTTCAACTTATCTTGCTTGTTTATTCTTTTCATTGATTGTTTGTTCTATTAATTTCTATGAGTGTGTGCACTGGGTAGGGGTACAAACTTGTAGTTTTTAGGCAACAATAACTTTTCTTGTCAACTGGGTCATACATGTCCTGTAGCCTTTTTTACTACTCTAGAGTCTACGCCCCTGGTGGGTGGGTGCGTGTGGGTGTGGGTGCCTGTGTGTGCATATGTGATATATTGTTTTGTATTGATTTGTTGCATTGGATGTTCTAATGCACTACCGGCAAAGAGATACCAAGAAAATGTTTCTTTTGTGCGAAGGGGCAGGAAATATAAGATTTTCTTCATCCTGTTCCTTTTCGACATGGCTGTGTATTGAATGCAGTAAGGTATGTGAGATTGTTGAAATGTTGTTGAAATGTACACATCCAAGTACGAAATAAATAAATAATTGAATTGAATTGAATTGAGGGTTAATAATAAGTAGGGCTGTGAATCTTTGGATGTCCCACGATTCGATTCAATATCGATTCTTGGGGTCACGATTCGATTCAAAATCGATTTTTTTTTTCAATTAAATACGATTCTCAATTCAAAAATGATTTTTTTCCCGATTCAAAACGATTCTCTATTCATTCAGGATCTACCCCAGTCTGCTGACATGCAAGCAGAGTAGTAGATTTTTTGTAAAAAGCTTTTATAATTGTAAAGGACAATGTTTTATCAACTAATTGCAATAATGTAAATTTGTTTTAACTATTAAATGAACCAAAAATATGACTTATCTTTGTGAAAATATTGGACACAGTGTGTTGTCAAGCTTATGAGATGCGATGCAAGTGTAAGCCACTGTGACACTAGGGATTTTTAATCACTGCTATGTTGAAATTGTAACTAATATTGATACTGTTGTTGATAATATTCATTTTTGTTTCACTACTTTTGGTTTGTTCTGTGTCGTGTTTGTGTCTCCTCTCAATTGCTCTGTTTATTGCAGGTCTGAGTGTTGCTGGGTCGGGTTTGGTTTTGGAATTGGATTGCATTGTTATGGTATTGCTGTGTATTGTTTTGTTGGATTGATTAATTTAAAAAAATAAAAAATAAAAAAATCATTTAAAAAAAAATGAGAATCGATTCTGAATCGCACAACATGAGAATCGCGATTCGAATTCGAATCGATTTTTTCCCACACCCCTACTAATAAGCAATAATTCTGAGGTTATTGAGGGAAGACTCTTAGTTAATTACTTACTGGTTGTATAATGAGGCCATGCAAAATGAAGCATTAATAAGTACTTAATAATGACTAATTAAGAGCCAATATGTTACTAATTTGCATTTTAATAATCAACTAATTAATGGTGAATATGTGTTCCCCATACTAGAGTGTTACCCTATTTTTTTGTGGTTTTGGGACTAGTAGGGTGCAAGATGAAAACCCAACTGCAGACCAGAACGTTCCTATGCTTCTCTGTTTGCCGGGCATTGTTGCGGTGGCCTTGAGCAAAGCACCAACTACATTCCATAACGGAAGCCAGCATCCTTCGGATGAGGAATATTTTAACACCTGAAGTGCGAAATGCGCATTTTTCGTTCTTTGATTTCCAACTGTTAGGCCACAAAAAAGCCAAATCTCAGAAGAAAATAGTGGATTTAATCTGCATGGACATATTCTTTTGACTGTAAAATTACAAAAAAGGTTAAGTCTTTGAAAAGTTTATAAGCTGTGTTATGTTTTTGTTTCTTTGGTGGAAAATGGGGCGACATGTCTCTTTTGATATGAAAGGTTGTTGACCATGGTCAAGATTATGGAAGCATGCTCCATTGTATGCACTGAATTTTGATTATATTTCATCCTAAAATAAAATAGTGGGACAGGGGATAGTGGCTGTGCCTCACAATAAGAAAGTCCTGGGTTCGATCCCCGGGCTTGGGGTCTTTTTATGTGGAGTTTGTATGTTCTCCCTGTGACTGCATGGGTTCCCTCCGGGTACTCCGGCTTCCTCCCACCTCCAAAGACATGCACCTGGGGATAGGTTGATTGCCAACACTAAATTGGCCCTAGTGTGTGAATGTGAGTGAGAATTTTGTCTGTCGATCTGTGTTGGCTCTGTGATGAGGGGGCGACTTGTCCAGGGTGTACCCTGCCTTCCGCCCGAATGCAGCTGAGATAAGATCAAGCATCCCCCACAACCCCGAAAGGGACAAGCTGTAGAAAATGGATGAATCGATGGATGGAAATTAAAAAAATAAAAATAGTCTAAAAGTTTAACATGAAACTGCAAACTTATAAGTATTAATATTCAACAGTGGTGCAGAACGGCCTACTAAAATGAGGGTTTTGCATGTACTACCGTCTGTCACCATGGAGACTCACTGCACATATATGTGCTTCAACCTGTGGTGTATGTTGTGGAACATGTAGCACACAACTATAATGTGTTACTACCTTTTCTGGGCGATACAGGAACGCAATCTAGACAACAGAACTAGCTAGCTAATGAGCAGTGTGAGCATGGTGCTGTGTTACTACGCCAAAAAAAGTAGTTCCTTTGTGTTGATATGCAGGGCACAGCATGTAAATGGAGCGTTGTTCACGTTTTTTTAGAGGGCTTTACAGGTGGAATAGATGACTCCCTATTACCTGGATTGTTAGCCACGGCGTATTAGCAGTTTTTGACTATTTAGAACACACAGAAAAGTCCCTTAAGTCATAAAGCAGCTATAAAACGGCATTTCCGAAGAGACGTACAGTATCTTATATTTGTATTGCGGACAGTCCAAATATGTTGGCACGCACAGGTATGGAGGATTCTTCCTCTATCGTATGTCGTTGCAGTTGTGCTTAACTGCGAGTTTGCACATACCTTCCAAACACGCAAAATATAGCTGCTAAAACAGCCACTGCAAACAGTTAAAAAATAATGATAATAATCCCATCGCTAAATAATTTTATTTTCAATTTATCCAAATATTGTGAGCGTTCCAAAGATAATTAGCATATAAAGTCGCGATCAAAAGCTTACATACACTTGTAAATAACATAATGTCATGGCTGTCTTGAGTTTCCAAAACTTTCTACAACTCTTATTTTGTTGTGATAGAGTGATTGGAGCACATACTTGTTGGTCACAAAAAACATTCATGAAGTTTGGTTCTTTTATGAATTTATTATGGGTCTACTGAAAATGTGACCAAATCTGCTGGGTCGAAAGTATACATACAGCAATGTTAATATTTGGTTACATGTCCTTTGGCAAGTTTCACTGCAATAAGGCGCTTTTGGTAGCCATCCACAAGCTTCTGGTTGATTATTTGACCACTCCTCTTGACAACATTGGTGCAGTTCAGCTAAATGTGTTGTTTTTCTGACATGGACTTGTTTCTTCAGCATTGTCCACACGTTTAAGTCAGGACTTTGGGAAGGCCATTCTAAAACCTTAATTCTAGCCTGATTTAGCCATTCCTTTACCACTTTTGACGTGTGTTTGGGGTCATTGTCCTGTTGGAACACCCAACTGCGCCCAAGACCCAAACCTGTTGCTGTATGTATACTTTTGACCCAGCAGATTTGGTCACATTTTCAATAGACCCATAATAAATTCATAAAAGAACCAAACTTAATAAATGTTTTTTGTGACCAACCAGTATGTGCTCCAATCACTCTATCACAAAAAAATTAGAGTTGTAGAAATTATTGGAAACTCAAGACAGCCATGACATTATGTTCTTTACAAGTGTATGTAAACTTTTGATCGCGACTGTATTCTGCATATACATGAAGACAAACACGCTAAATAGGTGTTTTGCTCACTTAAGAGATGCAATCCTGAGCGCACACGCTTTCTAGATCAGGCTCTATATTTGTACAGTAGAACAGATACATTGTTGCTCTGCCTTCTTTAAGTCGGGAAAATTCCTTTATATTGTAAAAAAAAAAAAAAGACCATTATACTGTAACAAATGTGTTTGATTACAGTTGGTCCACTGCGGCGTATATTAATAGCAATGATCATTACAATCCTATATTGTCCCTGATCAAGTTTCCACCACAGTGTAGTAAATGGTGTGTAAGTGTGCAGTAAATGCATCGTGTACAAGTGTGCATGTCACGTGAATAACAAAGCATGTTCAGTAAAATGGAAGTTTTAAAGGCACTCTCAGGTCCTCCAGCTAGATAAACAGTAAATATTCAGTGTTTCCTACAGGACTGCAATATATTAACAGTGGTGCTTTGACAGGGTTGGGTGCCATTTTCGCCTAATTTACATAATTGACCATAATGCATGTGCATACATTTTTTAAGGACGCTGAAAAAGTCAAATGGGACAAAATTAAATAAATAAAAGTTTATATAATTACTAAAATGTGTCATTAAGGAATTATAATTTTAAGTAATAATATAATTGTAATTAATTACGTACATGGGTATTAAAATGTCATTAGTTAATTGAATTAATTAATTAATCATTTCATTAAGAATTGAAATATTAGATATATTATTTAATCATTAGATTAATAATTGTAATTAAGTATTTCATGATTTATTTACATAATTGGTCATGACACATGTGCATGTGATTTTTAAGATCACTGATAAAGTTACACACGGTCAAATGGAACACATTTAAATAGATGAATTAACCTTTAAATAATTACTTAAATGTGTCAATAATGATTTAGAATTGGAAGTAAAGTTACAGTCAAAGCTATTAAATTGAATGTAAAAGTACATCTAATTAGTTAAATATTTAAATGATTATTTAATCATGCAATTTAATGATTTTGTGAATTGAGGATTTGATTATTTTATGATTCAATCATTTATTAAATCATTACATGAACCTGTGTGGTGACAGCGCTTCATGAATTTACCATGAACTGATTAACGTGGACCCCGACTTAAACAAGTTGAAAAACTTATTCGGGTGTTACCATTTAGTGGTCAATTGTACGTAGTATGTACTGTACTGTGCAATCTACTAATAGAAGTCTCAATCAATGAATTATCTGTCAACTCTGCCATCAAAGTCGGTGGGTGGCTCCTACAGTAACCCGGTAGGTTACCCTGCACTTCAACCTGTCTGTGGAACCAACCCTTTAACCCTTCGAGAAGTGGAGGAGTCTTGGTCTGAAAGTCGTAATGTAATCAAGCCAGCGTCGTTAGCATCAGCAGATATGTTAACACGTTTACAAGTGTCTGTGTTAGTATTATTAACTTACAAAGGCACTCTTTTTGTATTGTTAAGTTTCGCAAATTCACCAAAACGTCCCCGTGGAGGTATTGAGTCTGTTTAGCTGACTGGAGAGGTAGCTTCCACAGCTAGTGGGTCCATGACGATGACTTCTGTTTTGTTTGATCAGCCGTTTTACTGCCGTGTTACAAGCATGGTTTGGAAAAAAGTAAGGTATGTGAATAAAGGAAGGCTGTCAATGTTAAAGCGTTAACGCATGTGATTAATTTAAAAAAATGATCGCGTTGCCATAAATTAATGATGCTTAATCAAAGTGTATGTTTTGACCGGCGCCTGAAGGCAACGCGCAATACACAGGCAGTGATCACGTCACACACCAGTGATAGTTAGAGCGATTTGCTCTGCGCTCACTTTCGCTTCAAAATAAACCTCGATGGAACTTTAAAACTGAGGTAATTAGTTAGTATTTCAGCGACAAACTGTCTTAAAGCAAAACATGAACGTGAGAATGGCGCCGCTAACATGAATGCTACTTAAAAAGGGTTGCCAAATGTCCCTTGAAAAAGAAATCGTCAATGAGGATATTGCACATCCAGTTTGCACCTTTCAGTTGGAGAAGAAAGGTATGTGGATTAAAACTGTTAGTGGCGTGTCATTTATTTCATTTTATTGAGCTAAGTATGTGGGGCTTTTATTTTGTGATACACAACATAGCATAAAGACAATAATTTCACTGAGAGGAGATCTCCTATATAAATAAAAGCACAATTGAAATGTTGCCAGTCATATTAGTGAAACAAATATCTCACCTCTCTTTTTGTCACAGCAGTTTTCATAGTGATGAAAGTTGGAGACTTGCTCTATTATAAAACTGCTCACTGAATTTATTCTGCTTTAAGTTAAGCAGGACAGACCCCTGTTAAATATATACTGTATATATATATATATATATATATATATATATATATATATATATATATATATATATATATATATATATATATATTAGAGATGTCCGATAATGGCTTTTTTGCCAATATCCGATATTCCGATATTGTCCAACTCTTAATTACCGATTCCGATATCAACCGATACCGATATATACAGTCTTGGAATTAACACATTATTATGCCTAATTTTGTTGTGATGCCCCGCTGGATGCTTTAAACAATGTAACAAGGTTTTCCAAAATAAATCAACTCAAGTTATGGAAAAAAATGCCAACATGGCACTGCCATATTTATTATTGACGTCACAAAGTGCATTATTTTTTTAAACATGCCTCAAAACAGCAGCTTGGAATTTGGGAATTGCTCTCCCTGAGAGAGCATGCGGAGGTTGAGGTGGGAGGGGTTGGGGGGGCGGGGTTGAGGTGGGGTGGGGTAGGGGATGGCGGGGGGTGTATATTGTAGCGTCCCGGAAGAGTTAGTGCTGCAAGGGGTTATGGGTATTTGTTCTGTTGTGTTTATGTTGTGTTACGGTGCGGATGTTCTCCCGAAATGTGTTTGTCATTCTTGTTTGGTGTGGGTTCACAGTGTGGCGCATATTTGTAACAGTGTTAAAGTAGTTTATACGGCCACCCTCAGTGTGACCTGTATGGCTGTTGACCAAGTATGGCTTGCATTCACTTGTGTGTGAAAAGCCGTAGATATTATGTGACTGGGCCGGCACGCAAAGGCAGTGCCTTTAAAGGCCTACTGAAATGAATTTTTTTTATTTAAACGGGAATAGCAGATCCATTCTATGTGTCATACTTGATCATTTCGCGATATTGCCATATTTTTGCTGAAAGGATTTAGTAGAGAAAATCGACGATAAAGTCTGCAACTTTTGCTCGCTGATAAAAAAAGCCTTCCCTGTACCGGAAGTAGCGTGACGTCAGAGGAGGTAATATCCTCACAATTTTCCTTTTTTTACAATGGAGTGAGAGAGATTCGGACCGAGAAAGCGACGATTACCCCATTAATTTGAGCGAGGATGAAAGATTCGTAGATGAGGAACGTTACAGTGAAGGATTAGAGAGGCAGTGATGGATGTATCTTTTTTCACTCTTACCGTAACTTAGGTACAAGCTGGCTCATTGGATTCCACACTCTCTCCTTTTTCTATTGTGGATCACGGATTTGTATTTTAAACCACCTCGGATACTATATCCTCTTGAAAATGAGAGTCGAGCACGCGGAATGGACATTTAAAGTGACTTTTATCTCCACGACAATACATCGGTGACACACTTAGCTACTGAGCTAACGTGATAGCATCGTTCTCAAATGAAGATAGAAACAAAATAAATAAATCCCTGACTGGAAGGATAGACAGAAGATCAACAATACTATTAAACCATGTACATGTAACTACACGGTTAAAAATTCTCAGCCTGGTAAGGCTTAACAATGCTGTTGCTAACGACGCTGAGGCTAATTTAGCAACTTAGCAACCGGTGTTGTGCCTGAAACCTCACAGAACTATGATAAAAACATTAGCGCTCCACCTACGCCAGCCAGCCCTCATCTTCCCATCAACAGCCGTGCTCACCTGCATTCCAGCGATCGACGGCGCGACGAAGGACTTCATCCGTGGGTTTGGCGGCAAGCATCGGCTAGGCATCTGCTAGTCCTTGTTGTGTTGCTGTAAGTATTGTACTTAGCCGCTAATACACCAATCGATCCCACCTACAACGTTCTTCTTTGCAGCCTCCATTGTTCATTAAACAAATTGCAAAAGATTCACCAACACAGATGTCCAGAATACTGTGGAATTTTGTCGAAGAAAACAAGAGGTTTCTGTATCGGGTTCGACGGGGTCCAACCACTTCCGTGGATTTTGTGACGTCACGCGCATAAATCATATCCAAAGGAGTTTTTCAACCGGAAGTGTGGCGGGAATTTTAAAATTGCACTTTATAAGTTAACCCGGCCGTATTGGCATGTGTTTCAATGTTAAGATTTCATCATTGATATATAAACTATCAGACTGCGTGGTCGGTAGTAGTGGGTTTCAGTAGGCCTTTAAGGTTTATTGGCGCTCTGTCCTTCTCCCCACGTCCATGTACACAGCGGCGTTTTAAAAAGTCATACATTTTACTTTTTGAAATCGATACCGATAATTTTGAAACCGATACTGATAATTTCCGATATTCCATTTTAAAGCATTTCTCGGCCGAAAAATATAAGAACCTGTAATTAATTAATCATGATTAATCACAGAATTAAAGTGTAATTAATCTGCTTGAAAAATTAATCACTTGACAGCCCTAAATAAACGTTTACAAACTCTTATGTCCATTGCTTATAGTCCGGTGCGGCTAAAATATGTACAAGAAAAAAAAATCTTAAATTTGGCGGGTGCGGTGCAGCTTTAAAACCAATGCGCTCTATAACCCAGAAAATACTGTCATGTTTGAATGTCACAAGCAAGATGGATTCTTTGAGTGATTTCAGATGGGTTTCATTGGACATCCCGACTTTTAGCGGTTAGCCTTTTTTATTTCTTGCAAGGCATTTCCCACAACCCAAAAACAACAAATATCCTGCCCTCTAACATTCCCGTACACCACTGGGAAACATGCCAGTCTCGTAGAACCTCCAGTATTATTTCCCAATTCTCTTAGTCAAACATATCTAATCATGTTTCCTTTAGCACGCCTAGAGAAATACGACCGAGCTGATAATGAAGGGGCGCCTCTTTGAGGAAACACACGCTGCAACTTTGATCTGGAATGGCATGTCATTCTTTGCTCGACCTAATTTTCAATCTCCTGATAAGACGTATTATATATATATATATTTTTTTTTCTCTCTCTCCGTGCTAACCTTCCTTTTGGAGTGGGAACTTGCCGTCCCGTTAAAGACTTGTTTTAAAGTCGAACATGTCATCCGCTTCATCCTGCGGGAGGGGAGATGTGTTGCCAAGAAGCTCCAGGCCGAGCGGGCGGGGGGGCTCCTCGTGGTGCATTCCTGCGTCGCCGACAACCTCTCAGAGATCTCTGATCCCAGCTGCTCAATTGAGTTTGTGTCGGGACTCGAGCGGCGTGACAAATGAGACTGGCCGTCACAGCGGATAGAATATCATCACCTGGGCGCACTGTAAGAGCTTTGTGTCCTCGCCAGTCATGTTCTGATTGGTGAGGAAGATTATTGCAAATATTCACTTACATTTACACGTTTGCATTGAACTGCATTCGAAAAACTTCACCCTGCCTGACTACTATCACTATGTTCTGTTGCTTTGGTACGTCCGGTCACTTGTACAAAGTGAAAGGATTATGGCTCAAGTTCAAGCTGTCTTCCATACACTGCAAAAAGTCAGTGTTCAAAAACAAGAAAAAAAAAAGACAAAAATTAAGGGTATTTTATTTGAACTAAGCAAAATTATCTGCCAATAGAACAAGAAAATGTGGCTTGTCAAGACTTTCCAAAACAAGTAAAATTAGCTAAACTCAATTAACCTAAAAATACCTTAAAATAAGTATATTCTCACTAATAACAACTGTTCTAATATGAGTACGTATTTTCTATTGTTTCATTGAAAATACAACAGCAAAGTCCATTTGGCTGTCATTTGTTTCAATTATGAGACACAATTGTGTCAAAGTCATGATTTTTTTTTTCATGCTTGAAATAAGAAATTATTACTTTAAAAAAGTAGTTTTATACTTGTGAGTGTTGATGACACAGCTTTGCAACAGTTGATATTCTAGTTTCAAGCATGTTTTACTCAATATAGGTCCCCAACCACCGGGCCGTGGACCGATTGGTACCGGGCCGCACAAGAAATTTAAAAAAAAAAATTATTATTTTAATTTTAATTTTAATTTTTTTATTAAATCTACATAAAAAACACAATATATACGTTATATATCAATATAGATCAATACAGTCTGCTGGGATACACTCCGTAAGCACACATGATTGTATTTCTTTATGACAAAGAAAATAATAAATAAAAAATAAATAAATAGAACCTCCAGTTTTTTTCATAGTTTGGCCGGGGGTGCGACTTATACTCAGTAGCGACTTATGTGTGGAATTATTAACACATTACCTTAAAATATCAAATAATATCATCTAGCTCATTCACGTAAGAGACTAGATGTATAAGATTTAATCGGATTTAGCGATTAGGAGTGACAGATTGATTGGTAAACGTATAACATGTTCTATATGTTATAGTTATTTGAATGACTCTTACCATAATATGTTACGTTAACATACCAGGCACGTTCTCAGTTGGTTATTTATGCGTCATATAACGTACACTTATTCAGCCTGTTGTTCACTATTCTTTATTTATTTTAAATTGCCTTTTTAATGTCTATTCTTGGTGTTGGGTTTTATCAAATAAATTTCCCCAAAAAATGCGACTTATATATGTTTTTTTCCTTCTTTATTATGCATTTCTGGCCGGTGCGACTTATACTCCGGAGCGACTTATACTCCGAAAAATACGGTACTTATTTTTCTAATCAGCCTGACCTAAGCCGAAGGTTTATTTGTTCAATAAATAATATTTATGATTAACACATGGTTTCATATCAGATTTCATATAAGATTAAGATGACTAATTCAGTGTTAATATTTATTTGTTAATATTTCTTACGAAAAGTAGGGCATACAAAAACTGACGTAACAACGTGAAAGGATTCTTTATTTGGGTACTCAATTCTGCGGAATGACAAGCTTAAACATGGACTACTTTGTTACGCGCAATGTTTGACGGTAGCATAACCGAGATGGCGTACACAACCTGGGGTGAAATTTTGGCAAACATTTTGGACGACAACATCTCATACGAAAAGTAGGATGTACAAAAACTGAGATACGAACGTGATGGATTCTTTGTTTGGATTTCCATCTCTGCAGAATGATACATGGAAGTAGGGCTGGGCGATATGGACGAAAAATGATATCTCGATATATTTTTACTTAAACTCGATATTCGATATATATCTCGATATATTTTCCGGTAAAAGTATACGTATAAAGATATTCATTTTTGAGTGAAATTCAGTGAAATTGAAGTGAATGACAACTGTACTGTAAACACTTGTATTAACCTAGTTAGTCAAGATGGGTATTAACAGCACAGAAAATAAACTGTTTAAGTAGCACACAATTACATAACATGAATAAAATCGAAAAATATTATTTCTACGTAAAATAAATAACATAACTGTGCAAATAATACATTTTTGGCAGCATTTCTCGTGCCAAATATGCCCGGCAACTCAAGAACAGTTTTGATTTGGGCTTATGTGGTAAACAACTCAAATTATTGTTTTATCCAGACGTATACATTAGTCCAAATGTGGCCAAGTAGACGCATTGTGGGTTTCCTGGACATCGTCAACATCGCTAAAAGACAAATCTAAAGAAGAGAATCCCTCTGCCATCTTCCACTGGTTTTTAAATCTATAAATCGCCCGCTTCTACGACTCTCTCGTCGTCATTTGGGATGTCTGTTCTGATTTCCCTTCCCGGTTTGATGATCCGCCCTATCTTGCCTCTGATTGGCCTCATCTCAACCAATCGTGACTCATCATAGTAAACAATTAACCCATCAAGGATGTGCTTATACGTGCAAGCACGTTTTGGAAGGAGGAAGGGGAGGGGTTTAAGAAGCCCATGAGAGGGAGTGAGGAGCAGGGGACAAAGAACACAACAAATTAGTGCCGTTTGGTCATTTTAACGTGAAATAAACTATATCGATATTACGATATTTTCTTAATTCTTATCTTGTCTAAAAACATATCGAGATATCTTACAAACTCGCGATATATCGCCCAGCCCTACATGGAAGACGTATTCGTTTGTTCTGAACGGTGTTTGACTGTAAGACATACTTGCCAACATTGAGACCTCCGATTTCGGGGGGCGGGGGCGAAATACTTGACTTTCAGTGAATTCTAGCTATATATATATATTTATTTTATTGTGTATATATATATATATATATATATATATATATATATATATATATATATATATATATATATATATATATATATATATATATATATATATATATATATATATATATATATATATATATATAATAAATACTTGAATTTCAGTGTTCATTTATTTACACATATACACACACAACACTCATCTTCTCATTGTTGTACTTGAAAGACTTGATCAAACACACAGTAATGAAAACACAGTTGTTCTACTAACTGTACTGTGCTTGCTGCTTACTAAAAAAAAAAAAAACACTTACCTTTCACTATTTGAGTAGCCTTTGTTCTGCCATTTGCGTACTGGCGAGCGATCTCTGAATCCAGGAACATATCCTTCACGGATTTGTTGTAGACATCCGCAAAATGAGAACAGGATGTTGCTTCCAGCTATCAGCATAGCCATCTTTGTCTCGGCATAAATTGCACCCTCGGGACTCCATTTAGCGAGGTGGCCCATAACACTGGGCTGGAACCGGTGCTGCGTTGCCGCCGCTTTGTGCTTCGCTGACTGTTCATGAGTGAGTATATCCATTCGGCCACCGTGTTCAATGGAGAAGTCTGATCTACAAAATTTACAGGCAGCATACCCCTTCCCCTTCGAACTGTCCTGGATAAACTGAAATTCTTGTTTCCATTCGTTTTGGAACTTTACAAGCGTATTTCTTCATCTTACTCGTCGTCGCCTCGTTCTTCTGCTCGTCTCCTTGTTGTGTGCGCAGTTGTGCACTCTCTAAATGCCGTAGATGTTATAACGTGATTGGACAGGCACGCTGTTTATATCGTGGGAAAGCGGACGTGAAAACAGGCTGTCGACACGTCACTCAGGTCCGCATGGAGCTGGAGGGGGCGTGGCCTCCAGCTGCGGCTGTAAATCGGGAGATTTTCGGGAGAATATTTGTCCCGGGAGGTTTTCGGGAGAGGCGCTGAATTTTGGCAGTCTCCCGGAAAATTTGGGAGGGTTGGCAAGTATGCCGTAAGACAGGGGTGTCTAAACTTTTTCCACTGAGGGCCGCATTCTGAAAAATCAAAGCAAGCGGGGGCCCTTTTGATATTTTTTATTTTAAAAACCAATACAATATATGTATACATTTAGGCCTCCACTCAGGCTTGATCCCGGGGACCCCAAAGGGTTTTGGTCAAAAAAATATAAAAAATGTGTCATTATTCAGTATTATTATTTTTATTATTATTCAAGTTTTAAATCTCTAGATCAACATTAGGTCTGTCTGTCAATATTACGGTTTTAAAGATTTAAGTTGTATGCTTTTGTTGTCAAAGAAAACCCTGTTTTTTTATGGAAAAAATACAAAATATGCAATATTTTCACACACTAAAATTTTTAAGTGGAATATTTGAGATTATATAATAATTGGAGCCTTAAAAAGGTCAATAACTCATAACAACATTGATTTTAATTCATTATTATTTTTTGAGCAATGACACTTAAAAACAAATCACACTAAAATTATTGGGAATCCAAATAATTATAGTGTTAAAAAATTAATTCTATTTTTTTTTTTACTGTTTACTTTTAACACAATAATCACGAGATCAACTTCAGATCCATCCGTCAATTATACGTTTTATTGTTGTTTATGTTTTTCGTTTGTTCGTTTTAGGCCCTTCTTTATAAAAAACAGCTCAGTTTTTTATATGGCAAACACAAAATATGCAACATTTTCCCCCAAAATATCTCAGATGTGACGTAATTGGAGCCTTGAATAGGTCAATAATTCATAATGACATTGAAGAAAGAAACAGCCTGCATGGCAGCTTTGTGTTATTAGAGTATACATTGCGACATTTTCTTGTTACATTTCACTTGTTTGCTCTTTTATACCACTTATCATGTTTTTAATTGTTTTCAATTGTATTTTTAAGATGTGCCGTGGGGCCGTTAAAAAATGACCTGCGTGCCACAAATGGCCCCCGGGCCGCACTTTGGACACCCCTGCCGTAAGATAACCGAGACGGTAAAAATGTTTAGTCAAAAATGAATAGTGCGAAAACTGAGGTACCAATGTGTACTGTACATCATTTTTTTAATTGATCTCAAACGTCGCCATCTTTTTGAGCCCCTCCCCCCTCGCCGCATGACTTTAATGCAGCATGGCCACTGGTCCAATTATCAAAGGGCCTCTTAAAGATGGTTGATCACATTTGCTCCTTTTGGTGTTTTGCACGTTGGGGGCCCACGCAGAGCAACTTGTTTTTCCTCTGGCACGAGTGACCATGCTATAAGTGGATTGACCGCTTCCAAACTCAGCAGCAGTCCGGTCTGAGAGGAAAACAAATAGAAGTCCATTCCAGTCCATTATCACACAAAAGCAGATCACAAACACACAATTTCATATTGCAACCTCGTCATAAACGACTTCAGGCTTACGCTTTGCTTTCTTTCCTTCCTTTTATCCCTTCTTTGTGTTGTCAAAAAGAAACAATTTGGGTTTTTTGACAAGCGGCCTTGCTGAATAACTCCGCCATGTATTACAGGGCCTATTAAATGCAAACTTTTCAATCTGGCAATCAATAAGGCAGGCAGCGCTGGCTGGCCCCGCGCCAGACGCATTAGAGCCGCAAGCGACGGTTGCTAGGGAGCCGAGCCTGCTGGGGGGAAAGAATGTTTAATGTAATAGAATCACATAAATCAACTGGAGGAAAGTGCTTGTGTTGTCTCTTCTTCCCGTCTCGTCTTTGCACGGCGTTTTATGCGGCTGTGTGTGTGTTTTTTTTTTCCCCACTATGCGGTACGGACGCTTCTTTTTTGCCCTTGTCAGCCGCAGGAGGATGAAATTAAGCTGTGTGATTTTGCATGTGTACGCTTCTCATGCTGCCCACTTGAATAAACTGGTGGTGAAAAGTATATAAATGTTTCATTTTTTGCACCTCACATGCCGAAACCAACGAGGCACTTTAGCGCTTTACTATAATTAGGAACAGGAGCCTACATGCATGGAGGGCTCTTACAAACACACTTTCTAGTCGGATGAGTACATCCTACATACAGTATCTAGTGCGCATTTGTAGGCCGCCTTTTATTTGGTGCATCAATATACAGTCAGCCCAATTTTGCAGGTGTTTGCTTAAAATGTCTTTATACCGATGGGAGTAAATACATCGTTATGTTTAATAGTCACTCAGGAATCGTAAACGGGAAACATTTTTTTAAATGAGAAACAAGGTAAAAACAGCCGGTTTGTTTGCTTTAGGGATGTGTAACGTTTACATTTAAAGAGTTCAGGCGCAAATTGGCCAAATGTTGAGGTCTATCAGAGGCATAGAGTCATGGAACAATCTGCCAGCCCATGTCAGAAACAGTGACACCTATTTAACATTTAAGACTGCACTGAAACAGTGGTTGAAAACTAATCAGACATGCACGCACAATTAGATTATTCACTAGGTTTTTTTTGTTTGTTTGTTTTATTTTTTTGTCAATGGTCCGTGCTTATGGTATGCTTGTAATGTGTAATGTCTTGAGATTTATGTATTCTTTTGTGTCATGACTAGAGATGTCCGACAACATCGGACTGCCGATATCATCGGCCGATAAATGCTTTACAATGTTAAATCGGAAATTATCAGTATCGGTTTCCATCCATCCATCCATCCATCTTCCTCCGCTTATCCGAGGTCGGGTCGCGGGGGCAGCAGCCTAAGCAGGGAAGCCCAGACTTCCCTCTCCCCAGCCACTTCGTCCAGCTCTTCCCGGGGGATCCCGAGGCGTTCCCAGGCCAACCGGGAGACATAGTCTTCCCAACGTGTCCTGGGTCTTCCCCTTGGCCTCTTACCGGTCGGACGTGCCCTAAACACCTCCCTAGGGAGGCGTTCGGGTGGCATCCTGACCAGATGCCCGAACCACCTCATCTGGCTCCTCTCGATGTGGAGGAGCAGTGGCTTTACTTTGAGCTCCTCCCGGATGACAGAGCTTCTCACCCTATCTCTAAGGGAGAGACCCGCCACCCGGCGGAGGAAACTCATTTCGGCCGCTTGTACCCGTGATCTTGTCCTTTCGGTCATAACCCAAAGCTCATGACCATAGGTGAGGATGGGAACGTAGATCGACCGGTAGATTGAGAGCTTTGCCTTGCGGCTCAGCTCCTTCTTCACCACAACGGATCGATACAGCGTCCGCATTACTGAAGACGCCGCACCGATCCGCCTGTCGATCTCACGATCCACTCTTCCCTCACTCGTGAACAAGACTCCGAGGTACTTGAACTCCTCCACTTGGGGCAAGATCTCCTCCCCAACCCGGAGATGGCACTCCACCCTTTTCCGGGCGAGAACCATGGACTCGGACTTGGAGGTGCTGATTCTCATCCCAGTCGCTTCACACTCAGCTGCGAACCGATCCAGCGAGAGCTGAAGATCCTGGCCAGATGAAGCCATCAGGACCACATCATCTGCAAAAAGCAGAGACCTAATCCTGCAGCCACCAAACCGGATCCCCTCAACGCCTTGACTGCACCTAGAAATTCTGTCCATAAAAGTTATGAACAGAATCGGTGACAAAGGGCAGCCTTGGCGGAGTCCAACCCTCACTGGAAACGTGTCCGACTTACTGCCGGCAATGGGGACCAAGCTCTGACACTGATTATACAGGGAGCGGACAGCCACAATCAGACAGTCCGATACCCCATACTCTCTGAGCACTCCCCACAGGACTTCCCGAGGGACACGGTCGAATGCCTTCTCCAAGTCCACAAAACACATGTAGACTGGTTGGGCAAACTCCCATGCACCCTCAAGGACCCTGCCGAGAGTATAGAGCTGGTCCACAGTTCCACGACCAGGACAAAAACCACACTGTTCCTCCTGAATCCGAGGTTCGACTATCCGGCGTAGCCTCCTCTCCAGCACACCTGAATAGACCTTACCGGGAAGGCTGAGGAGTGTGATCCCACGATAGTTAGAACACACCCTCCGGTTCCCCTTCTTAAAGAGAGGAACCACCACCCCGGTCTGCCAATCCAGAGGTACCGCCCCCGATGTCCACGCGATGCTGCAGTATCGGTTTCAAAAAGTAAAATTTATGGCTTTTTAAAACGCTGCTGTGTACACGGATGTAGGGAGAAGTACAGAGCGCCAATAAACCTTAAAGGCACTGCCTTTGCGTGCTGGCCCAAGCACATAATATCTACGGCTTTTCACACACACACAAGTGAATGCAAGTTATACTTGGTCAACAGCCATACAGGTCACACTGACGGTAGCCGTGTGAACAACTTTAACACTGTTACAAATATGCGCCACACTGTGAACCCCCAACCCCGCCCACCTCAACCTCCTCATGCTCTCTCAGGGAGAGCATGTCCCAAATTCCAAGCTGCTGTTTTGAGGCATGTTAAAAAAAATCATGCACTTTGTGACTTCAATAATAAATATGGCAGTGCCATGTTGGCATTTTTTTCCATAACTTGAGTTGATTTATTTTGGAAAACCTTGTTACATTGTTTAATGCATCCAGCGGGGCATCACAACAAAATTAGGCATAATAATGTGCTAATTCCACGACTGTATATATCGGTATCGGTTGATATCGGAATCGGTAATTAAGAGTTGGACAATATTCTTTCTTATCTGGTTAAATAAAGGTTCTATCGGATATCGGCAAAAAAGCCATTATCGGACATCTCTAATCATGACCTGTTGAATGTTTACTGTGTTAACCTGCCTTAGGACAACGGATGAAAATTAGCTATTGTGCTTAACTCCGGCATATTTACATTGTTGCTCGTTGTTGATGAATATGCATTGTCGTAATTTAAAATAATAAATAAATAAAAAACCTATTAAAGCCATTCCGCCGATTATGAGCTGTGAGTACCACTAATTAGTGGGGCTCCATTTAGTGTTATGCCAAAGAATCATTTGATTAAAGCAAAGTGTGTTATTGTCTTACATTCAGACAAAGTGTTACGGTACAAACTGTGCGTAATGTTACAGTGTCCAAAAATATTAAATAAACTTGTTAAATGAAGCTTTGTTTTTAGTGAATACTTAGCCCTACCACGCTACTGTGTTTTGATATTGGTCATTACGGGGATACTTGGAGAGCCAAGTATTTTCTAAGGTGGTGCTTGGTGAAAAAAGTTTTAAAACAACTAGTTTACACAATATTCTACTGGGAGGTAAAATAACATTTTCTGCAAAATCAACTTATCTTTTGCATTTCACTGTTGAATATTCCGTTTTACTTCAGAAACCGAAAAGTGTGTTCTATTTGCGGCACAAACAGATAATTCCAGGAGACCAATCAATGTATCGAAATTTGATGACGTCATCCAATATCAGCGCTAGGGCTGCGTGATTAATCGGCATGGAGGTTTTAATTAGTGCGATAAATAACCACAAGAGGTTGTGTTTTTTTTTTTCTGTGTTTGAGTGACGGACATGTTTGCCAATACAAATTGTTGAATCTCGTGTTTGTTAATTTCTCGCTTAAAACAGCAAGAAAGAGGTCTCACTCTGTGCATCACCTATTAAATGCAAACTTCACGACTTGTCAGTGAGAAGTTCTGCAAAGTAACAAAAATTGGGAGGAAAAAAATACGATTACAAAGCCAAATGTCCCGTTGTGGTAATATTTCAGCTTCATACAGGATGGGCAATATGAGCCCATCAACACGGACGACCTCGTTTTTCCGACTGGGAAGAAAAAAATGCACTTTAAGATGTTCGGTATTTATTTAAGTTGAGTTTTTGCTCACAGAAATGAGAGTCCATTTGAATTTTTTGTTTGTTTATTTATTTAGGACAGTGGTACTTAACCTGGGTTCGATCAAACCCTAGGGGTTCGGTGAGTCGGCCTCAGGGGTTCGGCGGAGGTCAAAACACACCCGACTCATCGTGTAAATAAAAATGTCTCCCTATCGGCGTATTATGGATACGGCAATAGCAGAAGTCACACTGATTTGCAGGTGTGTAATGTGTTGTGAGTTTAGACACTGTGTTGGTTTTGTTGTTTGAACAAGGTGATGTTCATGCACGGTTCATTTTGTGCACCAGTAAAAAAAAACATGGTAACACTTTAGTATGGGGAACATATTCACCATTAATTAGTTGCCTATTAACATGCAAATTAGTAACATATTGGTTCTTAACTAGTCATTATTAAGTACTTATTAATGCCTTATTCGGCATGGCCTTATTATAGCCCTAACCCTCTAACCCTGGCCCTAACCCTCTAACCCTAACCCTAACCATAACCAAATAACTCTAAATTAAGTCTTTGTTACTTAGAATATTTTCCCCATACTAAAGTGTTACCAAAAACATATAACTTTGTCTTGAATTTGAAAAAAAAAAACATTTTATTTTTCACAAAAGAAGGGTTCGGTGAATGTGCATATGAAACTAATGGGGTTCGGTACCTCCAACAAGGTTAAGAACCACTGATTTAGGATAACAAAGTTATTTACAGTACAATGGTAAACATTTCTGCATAATGAGAAATAAAAGTTTATATCATTTTAAATGGTTACCTGCATTATTAGTATACATTATAATTCAATTACATTATAAACACTGTATCGTTTTTATCAGTTATTTCTTCAGTTTTAGAGCATGATGTATACAAAAGCTCTGAGTCGATCTGCATGAAGCCAAATATGTTTTTAAGTAAATTATTTTATATTGTTCTAATGTGTGGCATTTTGAGACAAGAATATGTTGATTGACAGTCTAAAAGTAACATGTCTTCCATCACTTGATATTTTTACACTTTAATGCATTTTTATGTATAAAATAAAGAAATCACAAATCACATCGCAATCCGATTTTGGAGAGAAAAATTGCAATTGCCTGTAGATTACCTGCAGCCCTAATCAGCGCTCATGCTCGCTCGCTTCGTGTCTATTTTGCCGTGATTGTAACTAAAATGAAAGCATAAATAATGAGTGTCTTTGATGAAATCAGTGAGTGCGTGACGCCCTCGCCTACTGGGCGCAGAAAGAGACGAGCCACAACTCCCTGGAATGACCAACTGATTTGTGTGTTTACTCTGCTGTTGTAGTCTTGTGATGCAGCTGTCGATATGTCATGATACAGATTTGGTGGTCAAATGACATGATGATCTCTGTCCAGGAATCACCCAAAAAAGGTGATTTTTTGGGATGAAATCAATTCATTACAGTAATTGCATAAGCATGTGGTTAGAGTGTCCGTCCTGAGACTGGGAGGTCGGGAGTTGAAACCCCGGCCGAGTCATACCAAAGACTACAAAAAATGGGACCCATTGCCTCCCTGCTTGGCACTCAGCATCAAGGTTTGGAATTGGGGGTTAAATCATCAAATGATTCCCGAGCGCAGTGCACGCTGCTGCTCACTGCTCCCCTCACCTCCCAGGGGGTGAACAAGGGGAAATGCAGAGGACACATTTCACCACACCCAGTGTGTGTATGACACTCGTTGGGACTTTAAAGGATTAATCTGTTTTTGTTGCGAAACAAAATGATCAAACTGCCCTTTTTGTACCGATTGTGCATTTTTCTAAATTGAGACTTTCATTTGCAAATGCAACCGACACCAGCAGGATGGCTGTTTCATGAAAAGCTCCACACAAAAAAAACATTGATTTACTCAAAACAAGGAAACCGGAGATATCTGTTTTTGCATCCGAACTCTTAATTTTAATTGAAGAAATCGGTACCTTTAAAACGGTGCCTAAACCAAATTGGGCCAACTTTTTTGGCCCAATTTTTTGATAACCATCTACAAACCCCGTTTCCATATGAGTTGGGAAATTGTGTTAGATGTAAATATAAACGGAATACAATGATTTGCAAATCCTTTTCAACCCATATTCAGTTGAATGCACTACAAAGACAAGATATTTGATGTTCAAACTCATAAACTTTTTTTTTTGTTTTGCAAATAATTCACTTAGAATTTCATGGCTGCAACAAGTGCCAAAGTAATTGGGAAAGGGCATGTTCACTACTGTGTTACATGGCCTTTCCTTTTAACAACACTCAGTAAACGTTTGGGAACTGAGGAGACACATTTTTTAAGCTTCTCAGGTGGAATTCTTTCCCATTCTTGCTTGATGTACAGCTTAAGTTGTTCAATAGTCCGGGGGTCTCCGTTGTGGTATTTTAGGCTTCATAATGCGCCACACATTTTCAATGGGAGACAGGTCTGGACTACAGGCAGGCCAGTCTAGTACCCGCACTCTTTTACTATGAAGCCACGTTGATGTAACACGTGGCTTGGCATTGTCTTGCTGAAATAAGCAGGGGCGTCCATGGTAACGTTGCTTGGATGGCAACATATGTTGCCCCAAAAGCTGTATGTGTCTTTCGGCATTAATGGCACCTTCACAGATGTGCAAGTTACCCATGTCTTGGGCACTAATACACCCCCATACCATCACACATGCTGGCTTTTCAACTTTGCGCCTATAACAATCCGGATGGTTCTTTTCCTCTTTGGTCCGGAGGACACGACGTCCACAGTTTCCAAAAACAATTTGAAATGTGGACTCGTCAGACCAAAGAACACTTTTCCACGTTGTATCAGTCCATCTTAGATGAGCTCAGGCCCAGCGAAGCCGACTGTGTTTCTGGGTGTTGTTGATAAACGGTTTTCGCCTTGCATAGGAGAGTTTTAACTTGCACTTACAGATGTAGCGACTAACTGTAGTTACTGACAGTGGGTTTCTGAAGTGTTCCTGAGCCTATGTGGTGATATCCTTTACACACTGATGTCGCTTGTTGATGCAGTACAGCCTGAGGGATCGAAGGTCACGGGCTTAGCTGCTTACGTGCAGTGATTTCTCCAGATTCTCTGAACCCTTTGATGATATTACGGACCGTAGATGGTGAAATCCCTAAATTCCTTGCAATAGCTGGTTGAGAAAGGTTTTTCTTAAACAGTTCAACAATTTGCTCACGCATTTGTTGACAAAGTGGTGACCCTCGCCTCATCCTTGTTTGTGAATGACTGAGCATTTCATGGAATCTACTTTTATACCCAATCATGGCACCCACTTGTTCCCAATTTGCCTGTTCAACCGGGGGAATGTTCCAAATAAGTGTTTGATGAGCATTCCTCATCTTTATCAGTATTTATTGCCACCTTTCCCAACTTCTTTGTCACGTGTTGCTGGCATCAAATTCTAAAGTTAATGATTATTTGCACAAAAAAAAAAGTTTATCAGTTTGAACATCAAATATGTTGTCTTTGTAGCATATTCAACTAAATATTGGTTGAAAATGATTTGCAAATCATTGTATTCCGTTTATTTACATCCAACACAATTTCCCAACTCATATGGAAACGGGGTTTGTAACTAAGCATAAGGAACAAGTGATTTCTTTTTGGGGCTGATCCAGACCACTGTATGGCTTAGGACTTTGTTTTTCCTGACAGAAATTGGCACTCTTTGAGTGTTCTTCAAATGACTTACTTTATTTAGTTTGCATGTTTACTTATCGTATTATTATGCTCCTGTGTAGAGGTGCCAGTGTACTCTACATCAGCTTGCTGCCCCCCCTCCCCCACCAAACCCCTGCTGCAATCTAACCTCGCATCTTGCTTTTACCATGAATTGATTAACGTGGACCCCGACTTAAACAAGTTGAAAAACGTATTCCGGTGTTACCATTTAGTGGTCAATTGTACGGAATATGTACTGTACTGTGTAAACTGTACTGTTTCATATAATGTATTCTCTTCCTTTGCAATCTTCTAATAAAAGTTTCAATCCATTAATCAATCAGTCATCATTTAAAATGTGACCACCTTAGCAAAACTTTCTCCAATCTCTTTGCGATAAAATTGACTATCGTATCACATTGGTTAGTTCCTGCTCCAATTATATTCCCTGTCTCTCTTTAATTACCGTTGTTGGCTCGCGACAAAGAAAACCAACAAGGTAAGATTTGTGGTCCATCACTCTAATGACTCACCGGAAAACAGCGCCCCTCTCCTTTTGGCGGAGAATTGCACGTCGAACGCCCAACCTGGATGAAGAGTTATAAAAAGATTAAAAGAGCGCTGGAGAGGATGGTGTAGCATAATCCAGGCTTATTGGACGCCTTGCTCCGAATAAAGCCAGCAGACGACGCTTTTATTCACCCAGGGGAGAAAAAAATAACAAGTGGTGTCCTTAAGTGTCTACCATAACATTAACTTTACAATGACGTCTTGAGACCGCCTCATGTCACGGTTGAACATGGACTGAGCAGACGTGGCATCTGTAAAGCTGACGTCAATGAAACAAGTGTCCAGAAAAACTGACAAAAGATTGTTCAGTGAGTGACCGAGGCTGTGATATAGTTTGAAATAATGTCCTGTGTATTATGTTTATTTACAAAAATTAGGTGAATCAGTAATTATTGAATGATAATTTATTAATCATTATTATTACTTCCTAATTATTATTTTTATAGGTTATTTAGTTATTATTCGCGACCACTGAAAGGGTGAAAGTGGTTGAAAATGGATGGATGTTATTATCATTCATCCATCTTCTGGACTGTTGTCCTCACTCGGGTCATGGTGAACTGGAACCTAAATTATTATCAATATTGAACAAAATATTTAGAAAATAAATCCCCCCCCCACCCCCTGGGTCCTGAGGGTACATCAGATATTCTCTGCAATAGAGTAAATAAACCACCAGTTGCTGGGTTGCATATGACGTCACATCCGTTTTTCGTCTTCGCAGCTTAATTCTCATCCAGCTTGAGTGTAGAATTAAAACAACTGCGAGTGAGTGTCGAGTTTGAGCAGAAAATGCTGTATTGCTGTTTTGTTCAAATAGAGACATAGGAAACAGCTTTTATAGAGTCCTGAAAGAAGTGGTTCATTAAGGTAATAGTCAGGAAAAAAACAAAAGTGCGTCAAAGGAAATGGCTCTTAAAAATATCACTTTCATCATCTTGTGGAATACAATAGGACCTTGTTCGTGTCTGCAGCGATCACTTTGTAAAATGTTTGAACATTTGATTTGTTTGAGAAACTTTATGTGATGCGATGAAGTTTATTCTCTACTGCATTAGAACTGTTTGAGAGCAGAACCAGACGTAAACAAGGACAAGAGATCACATTAGTTTGTGTTCTTTTGTGGTTTCTATGCCTAAATATAACGAGGAAGATCTGCTTGTGCTAATAAACTAATGTCATGTTAAGTCCTAGTAATAAATATTGTGATTGTTGGTCTAATCCACCGTAAATTTCATTGTCTATTTTCATAACAGAAACTAAAAGCTTAGTTGTTGTTGTGCAGGAAAGCCAAGTGCTTTATTGGACACAGATGGCCACATTATAGTGTCTTTGGTGATATTTGTCAGCATCAAGAAAATATCCTTAATAGTATTAATAAACTAGATGAATAAATCTTTGTAGGCTCAACAGCATATATTGAATCTTGATAGTGCTAGCAAACATTGCTGAACAACAGGGACATATACAGCTAAATAATGAGACAAAATATGAACTTCACACCATAAAAACAACTACAAACATGAATTGTAGATGAGACTAGTATTTGTAGCAGGAAATCAACTGCTAACAAACTTATCGTTTTCCTCATTAGCGTTACTTTTGATGCACGAATAAGTCCAATTTTTTCTTTCACCGATTAATGTTTAATTTGTGGATACCTCAGATGTAAAAACAGAATTTGCCTTCAATATTTTCTTCTTAAAACCCGTGGGAGGGTCAAATGAAGTCAGGCTGTAGCGAGCAGTAACGTCTTGGTGATGATGAATGGTTTAAATTAGAGATGTCCGGCAATGGCTTTTTTGCCGATATTCCGATATTGTCCAACTCTTAATTACCGATTCCGATATCAACCGATACCGATATATACAGTCGTGGAATTAACACATTATTATGCCTAATTTTGTTGTGATGCCCCGCTGGATGCATTAAACAATGTAACAAGGTTTTCCAAAATAAATCAACCCAAGTTATGGAAAAAAATGCCAACATGGCACTGCCATATTTATTATTGAAATCACAAAGTGCATCATTTTTTTTAACATGCCTCAAAACAGCAGCCTGGAATGTGGGACATGCTCTCCCTGAGAGAGCATGAGGAGATTGAGGTGGTCGGGGTTGAGGTGTGTGTGTGTGGGGGGGGGGGGGGGTGGGGGGGGGTAGCGGGGGTGTATATTGTAGCGTCCCAGAAGAGTTAGTGCTGCAAGGGGTTCTGGGTATTTGTTCTGTTGTGTTTATGTTGTGTTACGGTGCGGATGTTCTCCCGAAATGTGTTTGTCATTCTTGCTTGGTGTGGGTTCACAGTGTGGCGCATATTTGTAGCAGTGTTGCAGTTGTTTATACGTCCACCCTCAGTGTGATCTGTATGGCTGTTGACCAAGTATGCGTTTGCATTCACTTGTGTGTGTGAAAAGCCGTAGATATTATGTGATTGGGCCGGCACGCAAAGGCAGTGCCTTTAAGGTTTATTGGCGCTCTGTCCTTCTCCCTACGTCCGTGTACCACTTCGTACAGCGTCAGTTTTAAAAAGTCATAAATTTTACTTTTTGAAACCGATACCGATAATTTCCGATATTACATTTTAAAGCATTTATCGGCCGATAATATCGGGAGCCTGATATTATCGGACATCTCTAGTTTAAATCTTAAAAAAAAATAAAAAAATCTTAAGAGTGTATAAATCCACTTCATCCATTTTCAATATTTTTCTCATGATTGCTTAAATATTTGCATTTAAACCTTTCAAAATATGCCCAAATCTGCACATATGCAGGTAAATAAACAGTAGCCTAACAGGGCTCGAGACAATTGCCTGGAACCTAGAAGTGCCTCTCGGTCACGTGATTGCAACCCAGCAATTAAGGAAATATGTGGATAGCTTTAACCGGCAAGTGGAAACAAATACTATAACATTCCTGTTTTTTCTCCACAAGCATTATAAAGTTGATGCATAAAATTGATAGTTTGCACTTTCATGACTCATCCGTGCTGCAGACAAAATGTTATTCCAGTTTTTCCCGTCGACTAACTCCCACTCTCCGGGGAAATGTTTGCATCTTCAGCCACTAAATTTCTGGCACTGCATTGTCTGTCGTTTGGTTCTTGATAGGGGATGTTTTCTGGGGGTTTTTGTGCGTTGCCGTTAAACGCAGCGAGCTGCCTGCTGCAGTAGAAAGCGGCATTGATGAAAGCGTGGAGACGGGAGCACGCTGAGTGTAAAATTGAAACAATGAAACTGCAAGATAGTTTAACAGCTGTGCTGAACTGTAGCGGGTGACGATAAGTCTTTTATGGCTTTACGGCCGCTGCAATGCAACCTCTGCTTGTTGGCCCCTAGCTTTGTCCTGGAATTATTCATGTTGCAGTGCGGCTTTATGTCAACGGCTTGTTTCATACGGAAATATATAGCCTGTGTACGTCATTGTTATGGGTTTATTACATTTTATTGTCAACCAGTTATCGGAAGTAAGTTATTACGTGAACTATTATATTTGTGTTTAAATAACAAAATACAATCCATTTGTCTAGAAAATCCACCTAATGTATTTTGAGACACAATTAAGCCCAAATGCATTTGTCGGCAGATTTTGAAATAGTGTTTTTCCTTGTTAAAAAGGCTGGGGGAGAAAAAAAAAGACATGTAAAGCGCTTATTATTGGGCCTAAGTCCAAAATGATTGATACCCTTACTTAATATACATATTCTGAGTCGATTAAGATGTTCAAGATCAAGTTAGAAGTCATTTTAGAATGATGCAAAGTAGTGCATTGTCTTACAATTGTGGCTTCCAATCATAAAATAACTTTTACAATGCAGATTATAATACAACTTTTTAAAGAATTTGCCACTTTTGTGTAATTGCCAGCAAAAAAAATACCAACATTACACAGAAGTTCAATTTAAAGGGTCCCTATCCTTTTAATTTCAAGGTTTTTAAAAATGTTATTGCATTCAAGCAGGGCACTATAGTAAGTGTATTTGAATAAAATACCCCATGAATCTTCAGTTGTGTGTAGAGATGTCCGATAATATCGGACTGCCGATATTATCGGCCAATAAATGCTTTAAAATGTAATATCGTAAATTATCGGTTTCAAAATTATCGGTATCTGTTTCAAAACGTAAAATGTATGACTTTTTGAAACGCCGCTGTGTACACGGATGTAGGGAGAAGTACAGAGCACCAATAAACCTTAAAGGCACTGCCTTTGCGTGCCGGCCCAGTCACATAGTATCTACGGCTTTTCACACACACAAGTGAATGCACGCATACTTGGTCAACAGCCATACAGGTCACACTGAGGGTGACCGTATAAACAACTTTAACACTGTTACAAATATGCGCCACACTGTGAACCCACACCAAACAAGCAGAACAAATACCCAGAACCCCTTGCAGCACTAACTCTTCCGGGACGCTAAAATATAACCCCCCCACACCCCCAACTCAACTTCCTCATGCTCTCTCAGGGAGAGCATGTCCCAAATTCCAAGCTGCTGTTTTGAGGCATGTTAAAACAAAATAATGCACTTTGTGACTTCAATAATAAATATGGCAGTGCCATGTTGGCATTTTTTTCCATAACTTGAGTTGATTTATTTTGGAAAACCTTGTTACATTGTTTAATGCATCCAGCGGGGCATCACAACAAAATAAGGCATAATAATGTGTTAATTCCACAACTGTATATATCGGTATCGGTTGATATCGGCATCGGTCATTAAGAGTTGGACAATATCGGATATCGGCAAAAAAGCCATTATTGGACATCTCTACTTCTAATCATAAAACTTTTACAACTCCGATAATACAACATATAATACAACATTTTAAAGAATTTGCACTTTTGTGTAATTTCCAGCAAAAAAAATACCAATATTACACAGAAGTTCAATTTAAAGGGTCCCGATCCTTTTAATTTCAAGGTTTTTAAAAATGTTATTGCATTCAAGCAGGGCACTATAGTAAGTTTATTTTGGATAAATCTTCAGTTGTGTACAGGATTAATCTGCATCTTTCTCCTCTTGGCTGACATGCTCAGATTCTGCAGCCTCCTTGTGACCCGCTCTGTTGCATTTGGTGGCCTCCAGAAGATTGTAGATTTTTTTTAATTGATTGAGAATCGTTACAAATAAGAATTGCGATTTATTCTAAAATCTTTTTTTGACACCACTATTGTGTGTGTATATATAATATATTAATTTTTTTATTAATCGAAGAAATGGCAATTGTTGAAGGACCGGAATCGACATGTATGCTGTGGCGTATTCGCTCACATGTTACGTAGATTGCGTAAGTTGTTTACGTAAGTGAGTGGAAAAATACAGCTAACCTAGATCCACACTGATGTCCATGTTGCCCTTACCTAACAGCCATAAAAAGATTACACTGCATATATCCATTCATACATCATATTGCTTAATTTATTTTCAAGTAAAAAATGCTAATTTTTAAAGTGTGGCAACTTTTATTTTGTAGTAGTAGTAGCTTCCTTGGTCATTTACAGAATCTGTTTAACTTCCTTTGTTTTCCCTTTAGCAAACTGCACATGCAAGTGACGTCAAGGCCACATTGGGGACACATTGGGGCCTGTGCGCGTTCACACTAAGTTTGATAAAGATCACATTTTACTTGCAGTGTAAGCAGTCAGCTAGAAAAAAATGGGGAGTTTGAAAAACTGTAAACGACTGTAAACGTAGTGGCCAAAATCTGATTAGAAATATCAGATTTGAAGCACTTTACAGCGACTGTCAAAAAAATATCTGATCTGTGTCACTTGAGGGCAAAAAAATCTGATTTAGTGTCCAGCCTTGGAGAATTTAGTGTCGAACTTTGCGGTATGTAGATAGGTAGGTAGTCTTTGGGTACCGCACGATTCGATTCGATTCGATTCTTGGGGGTAACAATTCGATTCAGAAGCGATTCTCGATTCAAAAGCTATTATTTTTCAATAACATTGCATTCCAGTTCTATGATTAGCTACATTCCTCTATAAAATAGATAACCAGCTCTGATTAATTTCTGTATTACTTAAAATAAAACTGGTTTTGTTTAATAAAATTCTACCCAAACATTTAATAAAGGTAAATACAAATAAGGCAACAAGAGAAGTATCCAACGGTTCTCTTTTCTAAATTAAAATTGTACAGCAGATTTGATCATCTACGAACCCCAAAACCAGTAAAGTTGGCACGTTGTGTAAATGGTAAATAAAAACAGAATACAATGATTTGCTAATCCTTTTCAACCTATATTCAATTGAATAGAGACAAGATACTTAACGTTCACACTGGAAAACTTTATTTTTTTCAAATATTAGCTCATTTGGAATTTGATGCCTGCAACATTTTTCAAAAAGCTAGCACAAGTGGCAAAAAAGACTGATAAAGTTGAGGAATGCTCATCAAAAACTTATTTGGAAAATCCCACAGGTGAACAGGCTAAATGGGAACAGGTGGGTGCCATGATTGGGTATAAAAGCAGCTCCCATGAAATGCTCAGTCATTCACAAACAAGGATGGGGCGAGGGTCACCACTTTGTGAACATATGCGTCAGCAAATTGTCGAACAGTTTAAGAACAACATTTCTAAACGGGCTATTGCAAGGAATTTAGAGATTTCACCATCTATGGTGCATAATATCATCAAAACGTTCAGAGAATCTGGAGAAATCACTGCACGTAACATTGAATGCCTGTGACCTTCGATCCCTCAGGCGGTACTGCATCAAACACCGACATCAGAGTGTAAAGGATATCACCACATGTGCTCAGGAACACTTAAAAAAACCACTGTCAGTAACTACAGTTGGTAGAATTGGATGTCCTTGTGACAGATTGTGCTACTGAACAAATGCTGCGTTCAAGATCTCAGTTCTATTAACAGGGTGATAAAGCTATTAGCTCATCAACTACGCAAAATATCAGCATCCCATTATATTTCGCAGATTCAATCTGATTCAGGTATAGTTATAGATGATCTTGAGGTCAATAATGTATTTAATCATTTCTATATATCCCTGTACTCATCTGCTTATTGTTCTACTCCTGAGTTTAATATTTTTAGTCCCATTGAAAATGTGTGGCGCAATATGCAGTGTAAAATACCACAACAGAGACCCCCGGACTGTTGAACAACTTAAGCTGTACATCAAGAAAGAATGGGAAATAATTCCTCCTGAACAGCTTCCAAAATTTGTCTCCTCAGTTCCCAAACGTTTACTGAGTGTTGTTAAAAGGAAAGGCCATGTAACACAGTGGTAAAAATGCTCCTGTGCCAACTTTTTTGCAATGTATTGCTGCCATTAAATTCTAAGTTAATGATTATTTGCAAAAAAAACAATGTTTGAACATTAAGTATCTTGTCTTTGCAGTCTATTCAATTGAATATAAGTTGATAAGGATTCGCAAATCATTGTCTTCTGTTTTTATTTACGAATTACACAACGTTCCAACTTCACTGGTTTTTGGTTTTGTACCTCAACAATATGATTTGCCTGAGATTGAAAAAAAAATCTATCGATTAAGAATCTATACGAATAAGAATTGCGATTTATCTGAACATTTTAATTTTTTTTCACACCCCTAATTGTTAGGTAGGTAGATAGGCAGGCAGACCCTTGAAAGCCCCAAATCTTCCCATTGCTGCATTTTTAAGGAAAAGCGACTAAAGTAAATATGTCCGATAATTACTTTTTTGCCGATATTCCGATATTGTCCAATTCTTAATTACCGATTCCGATACCAACCGATACCGATATATACAGTCTGGATGCATTAAACAATGTAACAAGGTTTTCCAAAATAAATCAACTCAAGTTATGGAAAAAAATATTGTAGCGTCCCGAAAGAGTTAGTGCTGCAAGGGGTTCTGGGTATTTGTTCTGTTGTGTGTATGTTGTGTTACGGTGCGGATGTTCTCCCGAAATGTGTTTGTCATTCTTGTTTGGTGTGGGTCCACAGTGTGGCGCATATTTGTAACAGTGTTAAAGTTGTTTATACGGCCACCCTCAGTGTGACCTGTATGGCTGTTGACCAAGTATGTTTTGCATTCACTTGTGTGTGTGAAAAGTCGTAGATATTATGAGACTGGGCCGGCACACAAAAGCAGTGCCTTTAAGGTTTATTGGCGCTCTGTACTTCTCCCTACGTCCGTGTACCACTTCGTACAGCGGTGTTTTAAAAAGTCATACATTTTACTTTTTGAAACAGATACCGATAATTTCCGATATCACATTTTAAAGCATTTATCGGCCGATAATATCGGCAGTCCGATGTTATCGGACATCTCTAGACAAAAGTAACGATTACCTCCGATTACCTTGCATGTTGCCATATACGGACTTCCGAAAGTGAGGAATTCAAAACATTCCGTGGAAATCTTGTGAAGTTCATGGGATAACTCAAAACTCACCAAGCCCATGACGTCCTATTTCCACTTTATGTAGAGCAAGATGACAACATTCTAAAAGTGTAGTTTAAACAGTTGCAAATGTCGGATAGGGAACCTATAACCCTAACTTTCACCAGCATTTGAACGCTTTTGGGCTTAACAGCATGCAAATGATTATACATGATGCAAGTCTATTCCAGTTTGTAATGAAAAATAATGACATTTGTTGGAAAAAGTGTGTGTGTTCGGTGTGTATGCGCGCGCCACACTGCGGACTCATGTCATACCGTTATTTATTGACACTGCATGCTCGGAGCGGCCGACGCTCTTGCCGTTTACAGCGGCGGAGTCGCTCTCAATTATCAGAATGTTCCAGTACATTTTGTTTCACGCGGCACAGCGCCGCCGCTCGCAGATTGTACACGTCCATGACTCATGCAAATGTAATGAATTTATTTCATTGTTTATGTAACTCTGTCGTCGTAGGAAACACAAGGTTGAACACGGCGAAAGATACAATTAGCTGCACACACACACACACACACACACACATACATAATTTCCATCGGGTGTCATTGACAGATGCTGTTCCCTCTTAATTTGGTCAAGTTTCAATAACACGAAACCGAAAGGCAGATCGGGCGCCTGCTGCTGCCGCATGTACGACCTCCACCCCCCCCCCCACCCCTCCCTCGCGGTGTCGTGTCCCCTCGCCGATGGGGTGAGAGCGAGAGGAGGCGTAGGATGAATCAGAGATGTGTTACATATTATGAGAAGAGGCTAAATGGAGAAAAGCTCACAGGATCAATACCCAGCCACACGGAGACGAGAGGCTGCAGGGAGCTGGCGAGAATACAAAACAGTCTTCCTTATTTTTTTTATTTTTTTTTCTCCCTAAAAAGCATGTTAGACTTGTGTTGAAGAACACGGCACCGGATCTTCATGTCCCGTCCGGGCCCACAAACACAGCAGGGGGGCACACTGCAAAAAGTCAGTGTTCAAAAACTAGAAAAAAAATTACATAAATGAGGGGTATTTTATTTGAACTAAGCAAAATTATCTGCCAATAGAACAAGAAAATTCGTAGAAAAAGTAAAATTAGCTAACCTCAATGAACCCCAAAATACCTTAAAATAAGTATATTCTCACTAATAACAAGTGCACTTTTCTTGGTAGAAAAAAGAGACCTTTTTGCTCAATATGTTGAAAAATATTCTTAAATTAAGTAAATGCTAGTGCCATTATCTTGACATAATGATATGCGCTCGGCATCATGATTTTTTTTTTCATGCTTGAAGTAAGAATGAATACTTTAAAAAAGTAGTTTTATACTTGTGAGTGTTGATGACACAGCTTTGCATCAGTTGATATTCTAGTTTCAAGCATGTTTTACTCAATATAGGTCATCAAATCTCAGCTACAAGCTCCAATATCTTACTGAGATAATTTAGAACCAACACCCTTAAAACAAGTAAAACACTGTAACATAAAATCTGCTTAGTGAGAAGAATTATCTTACCAGACAGAAAATAAGCAAATATCACCCTTATTTGAGATAAACTCCTGATGTGTGAACATCAACAAGAGCAATTATTTTCTTATACTCGTCTTGTTGCCATGTGCTTAACCTCCCAAGGCCAGGAGAAATAAAGTAAAACGGTAAAAACTATTTTATTATTTTTTTGTCCGTAAATGCGATAACACATGGATACATTTAATCGCTAGCTTTTCTAGTGGTGTGAAAAAACATGCTGGCTAGTATGGCGGCCAATTTCTTTAATTTCATTGGAAAAAAAACCCCCACACATTTCTGGAAAGCCCAGAATGTTCCATCAGCAGCAGAAAGGCTTTTCTTCTTGTCCCTTACAGAGGATGAAAATGCATTACCGCAGGAAAACGTCTGATTAAATTACTGGCCAATTCATTAAGTAATCTAATAAATGTGTTTTGTGTACTATACGCTTAAACATGAATGCTTCTCGCTGTTGTTCACATTAGCAGTAAACAAAGGCTGTCATTAAAACTCCCCAAAGCTGGGAAAATATATTTTGACTAAACAACTGCTCAATTTAGTGACTTATTTTATCAATGTTTCTAAGATACATTTGTTTGTTGTTTTTATTCACACAGCCAGTAAACATAGTCAATCTGGCGAGCTACAGCGTTAATAATAAGCGGTTCGGTTCAGTTTCAGTTTATTTGGAACATGCATAGGATACAATGAAATGCATCAAACAGTTCCAATTGTTTCATTACAGCACGTCCGAAAAGGAGTAGGAAGAAGCGGAGCTCATTTAATCCTACCCCTTTTCATATCATAGCACTTTTATCCTATTTCCTTGTTCTCTGTAACAGAACAGTGAACAAATAAATAATGAATAAATAATGAACCATAGTAAACATACATAAATAATCTTTGTCTCAATAAAAAAAAAGGGAAACAAAAAGGGATCAAGATGTTCATCATAATTCTTGTTGTGTGTACTTTGTGAACACTTGTAGTTTGAACAGTCTCTTAAACTGAATCATATTGGGGCTTTGTTTGATTTCTTTGGTTAATCCAGTCCATAATTTAATCCCACATACTGATATACTAAAAGTTTTAAGTGTTGTACGAGCGTACAGATGTTTTAAATTTGATTTTCGTCTAAGGTTGTATTTCTCCTCTTTTGTTGAGAAGAATTGTTGTACTTTCTTGGGTAGCAGGTCATAGTTTGCTTTGTGTATAATTTTAGCTGTTTGCAAATGCACCAAATCGTTGAATTTCAATACTTGTGATTTAATAAATAAAGGGTTTGTATGTTCTCTATATCCAACATTATGTATTATTCTAATTGATCTTTTTTTGTAACACCATTAGTGAATGAAGCACACATTTGTAGTTGTTTCCCCATATTTCTACACAATAACTCAGATATGGTAACACTAGTGAGCAGTAGAGAATATGAAGTGATTTTTGGTCTAGATAGAACATGTGGTCTAGAACTATGGCTACAGTAGAGAAAGGATTCATATGGCCCCATTCCTGGGTGGATCTCGTATGAGAGGAAGGTGGGGGGTTTATCATTTTGCAATGCAGTCTGCTGAAAACGATGGAAAACGGCACTCTACATAGCAACTGACGCTGTGGTCAAAGTTGGAATTGCCACAAAACGCATTTTAAGATATTCACTTTAGCCTTCTGGCGGCTAAAATAGGTAGTGCATCGCCCTAATTTGTCACATTTCATGTGTCAGGTAAACCTTGGCGAATGACGCCATATCAATACCCTTCCTGCTGTATGTTTACCCTGCAGGTATGATGCCCGATTTTGATTTTTTTTTGGTAAATCTGATCTTTTTATGTAGTCTTTAGCATTGACAAAAAAATTTGCGATAATGCGACCATGTTTAATATGAACGTAATGTGTCTGCATGTGCACAAAACATGACATCACAGGCGGGAGCTTTGTGTTTACAGAAGTAAAAGTGCCCCAATTTGTAGGCATGCACAAAAAATTGATTCATGGCTTAATCGCGATTCTTATTCATTCCGGTCCTAAATCAATTTATAATTCAAAAAAATCGATTCAATAAATTTATAAAAATATATATATATGTGTGTGTGTATATATATAAACATACATATATGTGTGTGTATATATGTATATATATATATATATATATATATATATATATATATATATATATATATATATATATATATATATATATATATATATATATATATATATATATATATATATATATATATATATATATATACATATATATAGTACAGGCCAAAAGTTTGGACACACCTTCTGATTTTGTCATGTCTGTGTGATCATGTTTTGTTTTGTTTAGTTATTGAACTCTTTAGTTTCTGTTTACGCTCCATTGTTTTTGTTTCCATGACTACCCATTAGTTTTCACCTGTCCTCGTCACGCACCTGTCTCACGCTTTGCACTCGCACACCTGTCACTAATCATGTCACTGCTATTAAAGCCTGTCTTTTTCTGTTGGTCGGGCTGGCGACATTAACTCTGTGACCCCTGTTGATCTCTGATGACTTCTGCTACCCATGTTTCCATAGTTCCATGCCAAGTAAGTTTTTGTTTATTAATGCCACAGTTAGTGTCTTTTGTTTTTTGTCCATAGTTCTGCCTTTGTGCTAGTTTTTGTTTTTATAGCCAAGTTTTGTACTCCCGCCCTTGTGCGCACCTTTTGTTTATTCCTTTTATTAGTGTTATAATAAAATATGTACTTACATTCACGCCTTGCCCGCGCCAACTTTCCTTTGCCTTCCGGGAAAACAAAACAAGACCATAGTCCACGTATTGACAGATTTCAACGTGTTTTCTTTATTTTCATGACTATTTACATTGTAGATTGTCACTGAAGGCATCAAAACTATGACACCTGTGAAGTGAAAACCTTTTCAGGTGACTACCTCTTGAAGCTAATCGAGAGAATGCCAAGAGTGTAAAAAGCAGTAATCAGAGCGAAGGGTGGCTATTTTGAAGAAACTAGAATATTAAACATGTTTTCAGTTATTTCATCTTTTATTGTTAAGTACATAATTCCGCATGTGTACATTCATAGTGTTGATGCCTTCAGTGACAATCTACAATGTAAATAGTCTTGAAAATAAAGAAAACGTATTGAATTAGAAGGTGTGTCCAAACTTTTGACCTGTACTGTAAATCCAGATGGGACGTCCTTGAAAAAAATCCTGATTGACAAAGAAGTGAAAGAGCTACTGAAAAGGGAAAGGATGATGGTCTTGTTGTGACCTGGTTGTCACGGTTACAGTAGTATCTTAAAAAAAACGTGTCAGGTTTCCTTCCTTTAAAAAAAAAAAGCTGTGCCACAAAAGCATTCTCTATTTCAAGCAAAAACAGCAACCCAACAGACCTTTTCCGCTATCAGTTTTCTTACCATAAAAGGAAAATATTTGATTAAATTGTGTATTTTGTTCCTGCGACACACTGCAGCAGCCTCTCGCTCTGCATGCTTAATACGTTTCAGGAGATTGTGATTATGAGGAATAATTCATCAAGCATGTTACATGCTTGGAAGAGGAATAGAAAAGTTTCCCTTTATCGCAGTTACACAAAGTATTCATAATATTTTATCAGACGCCAGCGTGTGGCTACATAACATCCAAGACTCTTTTTTTCCCTCCACTTACAGCATGTCCATATGTCCTATATGCTATTACAAGCTCGTTTGCTCGTATTTATGCATTCCATGGCTCGTAAATCACTGCAGCGTGCTGCTTTTAGTCTGCAGTTGATTATGTTAGATTGAAATGTGTAAAAAACGCTCCACATACGGCCTTCCGTGACGGCTAACGTAGCTAATGACTTTAGCATGTGATATAGTGGGCTAGCGTCTCGACTGGAAAGTGTTTATAGAGCTGGGAAATATTCTCATGTCGGTTTTGTGATTACCGGTAAACGGCCACTTGTGTACGAGTAAAAAAAGGAAAAAAAGGCCAGGAGATTAATTTAGCTCCACTTAAATTCGGAAAACAGGAAAAGGTAAGCTATCTTATCGAAATTCAAACATTCACCAGGGGAAATTCTGATTAAATTACTACCCAGTTCAGTTACTTATCTCATGAATCTGTCTTATACGGTATATACAGTACTAGGGATGATGTTCGAAACCGATTTTCCCGGTTGTTCGATAAGAAAAGAATCCCTTTTTGAGAACCGGTTCCCGTTATCGAGGCCACTATAGTAAAGAAAAAGAGTTGGTTCTTTATTCCAATCCCTAGGAACGAATCCCAAATGGGCAATATTATGCCCATTTGATTGTAGACTCTTACTGACACCTTGTGGCGATATGAAAATACTACGCGTCAATAGTTTGGGCACTTCCGGGTTGACGATGTTAGTCCAGTTCATGAGACAATTGAGAAGTAGACAAGTTGTGTTAGCTCTTACAAGCCTTGGAAAAGATAAGTCTGTAAGTAAACTGTTTAACTTGTTTATGTAACTCAATATTAAAGTGGAAAGTGGTTAAATTTGATAGTAAGATGTTTATTGAAAAACGATTTTTGTGCACTGTTTCAATGGATGTTTTGAGGATTTAAAATGGCTGCCAGTCGTGTATTTCCACCATCAAAATAGTTTCAACACTCAGAAGTATTTGTTTGATGATAGTACTGTATATTTGTGTGAAGCTAATATTTACATATTGTGTATTAAATTTCAGTATGTTAATTGAATCACATAGCTTATACATTTTTCATTGTGTGTATTTCAGTTTGAAAAAAAAAAATAGTGCAAGACAAAAGTAAAGATAGGAAAAGACAAAGCAAGAGCAACAACAATAAAGAGCCTAAATGGATTAATCTGCTTTGGAACTTTATTAGACGTCTTGGATTGTTTGTTAGCTGTCTGCCTGTGTGTGTAGTTAGTATGTTCCAATAGCAGCAAAAGTGCACTTTTTGGAGAGCTGTATTATTTTCAGTTTTGTGCCCAAGGGACTGATTTTATTTAACACTATATTATTATTTATACACCTATAGTGATCACAGAGACAGGTTGTTTTTGTGTTACTGTATATATTTGTTTTTCTGAAAAATCCCACTTAATATACTTTGGGTAACAACAGTCAATATATATATATATATATATATTTTTTTTAGGGGGGTAACATTCAATATTTATTTATTTATTTTATTTTCTTCTTATAAAATAAAAGTGAGCTTTTGTTAAACCAAATATTGTGTTTTTTTCCATATACAACAACCTATCTGGATTCGATAAGGAATCGGTTCGATAAGAGGATTCGATAATGAGCTCAAACTCGATAATTTCTTATCAAACATCATCCCTATACAGTACTCATAAGGTAATATTTGTTACTTATATTCATCAAAAAGTTCAGTTAGCTCTTGGTATTCATGCTAAACTAACAAACAGTCATAGTTTAAGATCTCAAAATTATTTGGCTGAGATAATATATTTTATTTATAACAAATAATAATATTGAAGGTAAAAAATATTCTTCTGTTGTTCACCAAAACAAGAATCACGAACAGTTAACAGAGTCAAGCTAGCTCTTGGTGTTTATGCTAAGCTAACCAAGAGAGACCCGTTGAAAAAAGATTATTCATCAGGAAAAAAAACTCTTAGATTAAATCCCTACCCAATTCATTAACTAATCTCATAAATACGTTTTGTGTGCTGTATACTTAGAAATTAACGCTTTTTGCTGTTGTTCACAAAAGCAGTGAACTGAGGCAGCTAGCTTCTGGTATTTAAGCTATGCTAACTAACATTGTTAAAACTCCCCAAAAATATACACTGCAAAAAAATCAGTGTTCAAAAACAAGAAGAAAAAAAATACAAACATTTGGGGTATTTTACTTGAACTAAGCAAAATTATCTGCCAATAGAACAAGAAAATTTGGCTTGTCAAGACTTTCCAAAACAAGTAAAATTAGCTAACCTCAATGAACCCAAAAATACCTTAAAATAAGTATATTGTCACTAATAACAAGTGCACTTTTCTTGGTAGAAAAAAAAAATTACACCTTTTTGCTCAATATGTTGAAAAATATTCTTAAATAAGTAAATGCTAGTGCCATTATCTTGACATAATGATATGCGCTCGGCATCATGATTTTTTTTTTCATGCTTGAAGTAAGAAATTATTACTTTAAAAAAGTAGTTTTATACTTGTGAGTGTTAATGGCACAGCTTTGCATCAGTTGATATTCTAGTTTCAAGCATGTTTTACTCAATATAGGTCATAAAATTTTAGCTACAAGCTGTAATATCTTACTGAGATCATTCCGGACCAAAACCCTTAAAACAAGTAAAACACTCTAACATAAAATCTGCTTAGTGAGAAGAATTATCTAATCAGACAGAAAATAGGCAAATATCACTCTTATTTGAGATATTTAATCTTACTTAGATTTCAGTTTTTGCAGTGTATTTGATTCAATTACTGCCCAGTTTAGTGGCTTATTTCATAAATGTATCTTTTATAAGTCTATATAACAGGTTCCTTGCTTGTATTCACCCTACCAGTGATTACATGTAGGTATTATGTGTTGGTATATGCTAAGCTAACAGACACGTACACTGTAAAAAAAAAAAAAAAGTTGAGAAAACGCAAATTTTCAAGGCAACACAATGCAACAAGATTTTTGCGTTTTCTTAACTTTTGACTACTATTGTTGACTTAACTAAGATTTAAAAGTTGAGATAAGAGTTATGTGACATATGTCATATGTCATGTAACTCTTATCTCAACTTGTAAATGATAGTCAAAAGTTGAGAAAACGCAAAAATCTTGTTGCATTGTGTTGCCTTGAAAATGTGCGTTTTCTCAACTTTTTTTTTTTTTACAGTGTAGTCAAAACTCATGTAACAATGATAAAGCTGGAAAAGTGTCTTTGAATAAATGACTGGCCAATTTAGTAATTGATTTAATAAACCGTGTCTAGTGTATAGAAGGTAATGGCTGTTTTTCAGCTCTAGCTATTGTAGTCGCCAAATAGTGACTAGTGTAATGAACATAAGAAGGGTTAATAATAAATAATGAATCCCAGCTGTACTATGTGTCATACTGTATTATTTGATTATACTTCACATTATCTTGTGATCCTGTATCCAATTGCTTGAAATGTCTGAACGTCTGAGACTGCATGTGGCCACTCATGCTCTAATCAAATCCAGATAACAGTGTAGAGGCGGACACGCGTGTCTCGAAAATGGATCTCCAGCGTGTTTTGAATTATTCGCTATTTGGCAGCCCGCTGTCATAATGTTCGCTTTTCACTTTGACCTTGCCATCCGTGAAAATAAAATGCCGTTTCGTCTTCGCGATGAGTTTTCAGGATATAATACATGTTTTTTTTCTTCTTCCCTGCACCATAATGTGAACAGCAAACACTGCAAAAACTGAAATCTAAGTAAGATTAGATATCTCAAATAAGGGTGATATTTGCTTGTTTTCTGTCTGATAAAATAATTATTCTCACTAAGCAGATTTTATGTTAGTGTTTCACTTGTTTTAAGGGTTTTAGTCTTAAATGATCTTAGTAAGATATTACAGCTTGTTGCTGAGATGTTATGACCTATATTGAGTAAAACATGCTTGAAACTAGAATATCAACTGTTGCAAAGCTGTGTCATCAACACTCACAAGTATAAAACTACTTTTTTAAAGCAATGATTTCTTATTTCAATTATGAAAAAAAAAATCATGACTTTGACACAATTGTGTCTCATAATTAAAACAGATGACAGCCAAATTTACTTTGCTGTTTTATTTTCAATGAAACAATAGAAAATACGCACTCATCTGTGTTTCCCACACATTCATTTATTTGTGGCGGCCCGCCACGAAAGAATTAAGGCCGCCACAAAATTTTTTATTTTTTTATTTTATTTTATTTATTTATTTTTATTATTTTTTTTGTCCTGTCCAGCTTCTCAGGCAAATCATATAGTTGATGTAGATGCCCATATCAGCTGTTCAGATTTACTTCACAAAAGAGAATTGTAGGATCAAGATTTTTGGAGCTCTTTGTTCAGTGGATCAGATGTTTGATGAAGCTTTGTGTCTATCTACCACCACTACTGTTTTCTGTTTATTTGTTACTGACTGTGGCAGGACACCTCTGCCTCTGTTTCACTTTATGTTGCTGGTAAATAATATGGTTGTAGTAGTAGGCTAAAGTTAAATTATTTAGTATGCACTAATTAAAGGGGCAGAGCTTTAAGACATTTTAGCTTTTATATTTTTATAAGATATATTTTTTGTAAGAACCACAATTAATAAATATATTTCAGCGAATAACTTATTGTTCAAATCTGAATATAAATATGTGCATAAAGTGTTGTAATTATATTGTAAAATGGATGGATGGATGGACGTTTAAAACAAAACTGATATTATTAATTAGTAAGTATAAATTTTTTGAGCCTTTTTAGAGAAAATCATATCATTGTAGTAAATTATGCAAATTACTCGATGATGTCATTGTGACCACGCCCATAGCCACGCCCATAGCCACGCCCCCACCGCCACAGGTATCTTGGCAGTTTATGGGAAACATTGCTCATATAGTAGTACAGTTGGCACAGTACAATAAACGGACAGTTAATATTTAAACATTTCACATGTGACATTTCAAACTATTTTGAACAGAAATAGTTCATGCACATTCAGAGGAATTCTTCAAAATTACAATCAAAATTTTTTTGGCCGGGGGCCGGGCTGTATATATGCACACTAATGGCCGGAAAGAGCACGCACTTGGCGCGATGATGTCATGTTATCGATGGAAAAATGCATTTTTAGACAATATGATTTACCTGAGCGGCTAGTAGACCCCGAGAGTAACAAGCGGTTGCCTTGTTGCCTTTCCATTAAGAACAATAAGTTAGTTTTTAGTATACGTTTGATGGTTTCAAGAAATGTAATGCCGAGCGCATATCATTATGTCAAAATAATGGCACTAGCGTTTACTTAATTTAAGAATATTTTTCAACATATTGAGCAAAAGGGCCTCTTTTTTTTCTACCAAGAAAAGTGCACTTGTTATTAGTGAGAATATACTTATTTTAAGGTATTTTTAGGTTCATTGAAGTTAGCTAATTTTACTTGTTTTGGAAAGTCTTGACAAGCCAAATTTTCTTGTTGTATTGGCAGATAATTTTGCTTAGTTCAAATAAAATACCCCTAATTTTTTAATTTTTTTATTCTTGTTTTTGAACACTGACTTTTTGCAGTGAACTTGCTTGTAGGCTGAGTCTTGTTTGATTTCCATCCTTTGGACATCATCCAGCAGATACACGCACGACGTAATGTTTGCTCTCTGCTCGCTTTTTGCCATAGGGGAGCAGAGTGCTATTAAATGCACCACTAAATGTTCTTCCTATAAATGAGCCAACTGTTTTCCAGCATTTGTCCATCACTGTGGTGTTAACAACAGGAGGCGGATGACCCCCGAAACCTGAAACGTCGCGATCGATCCCCCTGACCCCTTTACACAAGCTGCTCAATCATTTGTGAGCGCTCGTCATGTCTGAGAGCACGCACAAATAGCAAAACCAGTGCTGCGTGCGTTTTTTTTTATGACTGGAATCTCTGAAGTCTCACCACATCCTGCTGACATGATTGTAATGCACTTTTCATTTAAGTCATAGGTCAAGTTACTGCAAGCTTCTATGCTAATGTAAAGACTCCTCGCGGAGATGTTTGGACATTTTTTGAAATGACGTACTTGTGCAACACATGTCTGCTTATTAACATGATTTACTTTAGAGAAGACTGGCTTGATACTGCAGTTTAATAATGCAAAATCAACAGCACAAACTATTCGCCTACTGAAGGGGTCCACCAAACTACGGCCCGTGGCCCCAAGTTTTTTTTAAATGTTTTGTTTAGTTTTTTTGTCCATCCTGTCCAGCCGCTCAGGCAAATCATATTGTTGATCTACAAACCCCGTTTCCATATGAGTTGGGAAATTGTGTTAGATGTAAATATAAACTTACTACAATGATTTGCAAATCATTTTCAACCCATATTCAATTGAATGTACTACAAAGACAAGATATTTGATGTTTTTTTTGCAAATAATAATTAACTTAGAATTTCATGGCTGCAACACGTGCCAAAGTAGTTGGGAAAGGGCATGTTCACCACTGTGTTACATGGCCTTTCCTTTTAACAACACTCAGTAAACGTTTGGGAACTGAGGAGACACATTTTTTAAGCTTCTCAGGTGGAATTCTTTCCCATTCTTGCTTGATGTACAGCTTAAGTTGTTCAAAAGTCCGGGGGTCTCCGTTGTGGTATTTTAGGCTTCATAATGCGCCACACATTTTCAATGGGAGACAGGTCTGGACTATAGGCAGGCCAGTCTAGTACCCGCACTCTTTTACTATGAAGCCACGTTGATGTAACACGTGGCTTGGCATTGTCTTGCTGAAATAAGCAGGGGCGTCCATGGTAACGTTGCTTGAATGGCAACATATGTTGCTCCAAAACCTGTATGTACCTTTCAGCTTTAATGGCGCCTTCACAGATGTGTAAGTTACCCATGTCTTAGGCACTAATACACCCCCATACCATCACCGATGCTGGCTTTTCAACTTTGCGCCTATAACAATCCGGATGGTTCTTTTCCTCTTTGGTCCGGAGGACGCGACGTCCACAGTTTCCAAAAACAATTTGAAATGTGGACTGGTCAGACCACAGAAAATTTTTCCACTTTGTATCAGTCCATCTTAGATGAGCTCAGGCCCAGCGAAGCCGACGGCGTTTCTGGGTGTTGTTGATAAACGGTTTTCGCCTTGCATAGGAGAGTTTTAACTTGCACTTACAGATGTAGCGACCAACTGTAGTTACCGACAGTGGGTTTCTGAAGTGTTCCTGAGCCCATGTGGTGATATCCTTTACACACTGATGTCGCTTGTTGATGCAGTACAGCCTGAGGGATCGAAGGTCACGGGCTTAGCTGCTTACGTGCAGTGATTTCTCCAGATTCTCTGAACCCTTTGATGATATTACGGACCGTAGATGGTGAAATCCCTAAATTCCTTGCAATAGCTGGTTGAGAAAGATTTTTCTTAAACTGTTCAACAATTTGCTCACGCATTTGTTGACAAAGTGGTGACCCTCGCCCCATCCTTGTTTGTGAATGACTGAGCATTTCATGGAATCTACTTTTATACCCAATCATGGCACCCACCTGTTCCCAATTTGCCTGTTCACCTGTGGGATGTTCCAAATAAGTGTTTGATCAGCATTCCTCAACTTCATCATTATTTATTGCCACCTTTCCCAACTTCTTTGTCACGTGTTGCTGGCATCAAATTCTAAAGTTAATGATTATTTGCACAAAAAAAAAAAGTTTATCAGTTTGAACATCAAATATGTTGTCTTTGTAGCATATTCAGCTGAATATGGGTTGAAAATGATTTGCAAATCATTGTATTACGTTTATATTTACATCTAACACAATTTCCCAACTCATATGGAAACGGGGTTTGTAGAACATTTTGGATTAAATAAGCTTTGCTTCTTCCTACTCCTTTTCGGTCATGTTGTAATGAAGAAATGGAGATATGTGTATCATATTGTAACTTTTTCCATGTTTGAAATAAACGTGAATATTGAATATTGTAGGGTAATCCTTTCCTGCATACAAAGAGGCAACAAGCGTTGGCCTTTTGTACAAACTCGTCAGCTTTTTTACGACGGCCGCGTCAAAGCTGAGGCCGCAGAACCCTCGGGTGTCGCCGCTTTTATTGCAGGTTAGTGCGGGTCAAGCTTCCATACCACCTCTTCCCTAAAGATCCCACAATGCAGCGAGTTAGCGTCGTACATTACGTCTCCCTGGCGTCGTAAACTCTTCCCTCCTTCCTTCCCTCCATTATTGTTCAGTGGCTCGTGTACTTACTTGCGCACATCTAACTACTTTCACGAGCTGCCAATCATCTTGTGTTCATTGTGAACAGATAGCCGGCCCTTTAGGAGGCGCATCACTACTTTTGGAACGCCGTTTATCCTGCATGACCCCCGACGCCGGTGTCTTTTATGAGGTCATGAGCGTTACAAGACAATCTGCTTGATCAGCACGCTCTGACAGGGAGACAGACACGCTATAGTAGCGCCGTCCGCCGGCCAATTAGAACGCTTACCGCCATTTAGTGCGGAAAGGTTGCACTCGAAGTACAAAGTGCAATCAGCGTACATTAACGCACGGCCCTCCAAAAGGCCTTTGTATGCTTACTATTCCCCGCAGCTCTCGTCTCTCGCCAAATTAAATGTAATCAAGTGAAATGGCGAGGGGAAGTGGGTGGGGGAGGGGGGTCTGTTCTTACACTTCCATTAAAATTCCTGACATTTGAAATCAAAGCTACAATCACAAGCAGACCACTAATTTAACGTGTGAAATAATGTACAGTAAAATCCTCACATTTCATTATATCCCCTCAAACGACAACAAATAGTCCGCCCATCCATCCATCTTCTTTCCGCTTATCCGAAGTCAGGTCGCGGGTGCGGCAGCCTAAGCAGAGAAGCCCAGACTTCCCTCTCCCCAGCTACTTCGTCTAGCGCTTCCCGAGGCGATCCGAAGGCCAAGCTGGGGGACATAGTCTCTCCATCGTGTCCTGGGTCTTCCCAGTTGTCTCCTACCAGTCGGACATGCCCTAACCCCCTCCCCGTTCGGCAGGCATTCTGACCAGATGCCCGAACCATAAATAGTAAGGTTGGATATGCTTTAGAGCAGGGGTGAAAAACATACGGCCAGGTTTTTTCCAGCTCGCATGATGAATTTGCTAAGTATATAAATGAGCACACTGCAAAAAGTCAGTGTTCAAAAAGAAAAAAAAAAGAAAAAAAATTAGGGGTAATTTATTTGAACTAAGCAAAATTATCTGCCAATAGAACAAGAAAATTCGGCTTGTCAAGACCTTCCAAAACAAGTAAAATTAGCTAACCTCAACGAACCCAAAAATACCTTAAGATAAATATATTCTCACTAATAACAAGTGCATGAATTGTACCATGAATTGATTACGTGGACCCGACTTAAACAAGTTGAAAAACTTATTCGGGTGTTACCATTTAGTGGTCAATTGTACGGAATATGTACTGAAATGTGCAATCTACTAATAAAAGTTTCAATCAATCAATCAATGCACTTTTCTTGGTAGAAAAAAAATGAGACCTTTTTGCTCAATATGTTGAAAAATATTCTTAAATTAAGTAAATGCTAGTGCCATTATCTTGACATAATGATATGCACTCGGCATCATGATTTATTTTTTTCATGCTTGAAGTAAGAAATTATTACTTTAAAAAAGTAGTTTTATACTTGTGAGTGTTGATGGCACAGCTTTGCATCAGTTGATATTATAGTTTCAAGCATGTTTTACTCAATATAGGTCATAAAATCTCAGCAACAAGCTGTAATATAGATAATTTAGGACCAAAACACTTAAAACACTCTAACATAAAATCTGCTTAGTGAGAATAATTATCTAATCAGACAGAAAATAAGCAAATATCACCCTTATTTGAGATATTTAATCTTACTTAGATTTCAGTTTTGGCAGTGCAGCTTTTTTTGTGTTTTTTTTAATGAAAGAAACTGCTGTTCTATATGTGTCCACTGGATGTCACAATAGCAATTCTGTTAGGCAAGCAAATGAACGGGCCAAGCAAGGGCTACACAGTAAAGGGTGACTGTGGCTCCTCCTCCTCCTCGACCCACATGAAACTTAAAACCTGCCGTTTTATGTCTTCTGCTTTGAACACATCGTCATTTGGCACCCTTGTTGCCTCAAAATGTCTCTGTCAAACACAAGAAAAGTGAACTTAACCCTTTTGAATAGTTTTTACCTCTGTTTCTTACGGTTTGTTGAGTTAGCACTGGATTGATACATGGACATGACAAAGGAGGTATTTGATACCTAGAAGAGTTTACATGTGTTTTTTGTTCAATCCCCCCAAAAAATGTGACTTAAAGTTTAATCCTGGCTTTGTAGATGCACAGAGGAAGTCTAAGCTCATTGTGCTTTTGAAGCTGCACCAATTTCCTCAGAATTTTCAACAAAATGTTGAAAAGGATGTCCAGAGGATTATTTGTGATTTGTACGTTTTCAAAATGTGTCTGTTTTATTTTTGGCCAAAGTAAAACACAGAAAACAACCTGGAGTTGTCTTTATTTTTAAGTTATCATGCCATGATTTTACAATTGCGGCCCACTTGGGAATAGATTTTCCTCCATGCGGCCTGTGAGCTAAATGAGTTTGACACCCCTGCTTTAGAGTATAGTCAGTATAGATTTGATGCCCACTGAAAATTAGTCAATACATAACAAATACTTGGCAACAACTTGAGTAAACTTGTCACAATTGTGTGTGTTCTTAGTCTGTGATAAGATGTTTTGCATTCCATTTTCGATTCTGCTTAACGATTCAGTTCTCGTTTGGGAAAATATTTATTTATAATATAAATAGTGGTTAAAAAAGGGGTTTCCCCAGAAAAAAATATTTGTTTAAAAATAACTAATAATAAAACTGAGCGGTACTTTTTTGAGGCGGTATAATACCGAATATGATTCATTAGTATTGCGGTTTTGATTGATTGATTGAAACTTTTATGGGGGATGGCGTGGCGAAGTTGGGAGAGTGGCCGTGCCAGCAATCTGAGGGTTACTGGTTCAATCCCCACCTTCTACCATCCTAGTCACGTCCGTTGTGTCCTTGAGCAAGACACTTCACCCTTGCTCCTGATGGGCCTGGTTAGCGCCGTGCGTGGCAGCTCCCGCCATCAGTGTGTGAATGGGTGTGTGTGAATGGGTGAATGTGGAAATAGTGTCAAAGCGCTTTGAGTTCCTTAAAAAGGTAGAAAACCGCTATACAAGTACAACCCATTTACCATTTTATTAGTAGATTGCATAGTACAGTACATATTCCGTACAATTGACCACTAAATGGTAACACCCAAATACGTTTTTCAACTTGTTTAAGTCGGGGTCCACGTAATAAATTCATGGTCAAATATATATATATATATATACATATATAAATATATGTACTAGTACCGGTATACCGTACAACCCTAGTGTGTATATATATATGTGTGTGTGTGTGTGTATATATATATATATATATATATGTATATATATATATATATATATATATATATATATATATATATATATATATATATATATATATATATATATATATATATATATATATATATATATATATATATATATATATATATATACGTATATACACACATATATATAAATGTATGCATATATAGTGGCTAAAAAAACGTTTTGCACTGAATATCAGATTGTTTACAGGAAATATTGAACTTTAAGTATGTTATTTATGATTAATTTCACTGTGGTTATAAAATAATTTGTTTCTCAGTAATTCATCTTTATTATATATTACAATTGAATTTACTGTAATAAGTTTTAAAAAATGGGGCAGCACGGTGGAACAGGGGTTAGTGCATGTGCCTTACAATACGAAGGTCCTGAGTAGTCCTGAGTTCAATCCCGGGCTCGGGATCTTTGCATGTTCTCCCCGTGACTGCGCGGGTTCCCTCCGGGTACTCCGGCTTCCTCCCACCTCCAAAAACATGCACCTGGGGATAGGTTGATTGGCAACACTAAATTGGCCCTAGTGCAGACCTGGGCATTGTGCGGCCCGCGGGCCGCATCCGGCCCTTTGTACGTCCCTGTCCGGCCCGCGTGAGGCCAATTATAAATTACAAAATAAATTTAAAAAAGCATCTATTTCGAGTGTGCAATACAACGGTGCTGCTTTTGTTTTGAAAAGCGTTATTTGTATTACTTCCGTGTGGACATATGCTCGTGCGCGCAGCGGCAATCTCAAATTACAAAATAAATTTAAAAAAACATCTTTGTCGTGCGTGGAATACAACTGTGCTGCTTTTATTTTGAAAAGTGTTATATGTGCGTATGTCCTGTGAGGGAAGGCGCACAGCGACAAGTGATGCCCGGTTATCCCCGAGACGCTAAAAAGAGAAAAGTTGATGACGAATGGCGTGTTTTAAAAAGACATGGACTGCCAAGTAAAGGTAAAGCTGTGTGCTTATTTGTGGTACACACGTTGCTGTGTTTAAAGAATATAGTGTAACGACCTGCTGAAGTAGATGTTGTCTTCTTGAGTTGCGTAAATGAGGAGTGAGGAGACGTGCGTGTGGAAGGAACGAGATATGTTGAGCTGTGCCACGGGGGGGATTCCGCCCTCAATGAAGACTCCCAGGTTTGATGGCAAGGGCGAACTGGGAGGCATTTCATCCCACTTCTGACATCAATTGTAGCATCTAGAAGAAGTGCACACCAAGTCTGATGCACTTTTTAAACTTGTATTGAGCATGCTATACTAACACAGCTCAACTTATCTCGTTCTTTCCAAAAGGAAAACCAATCCTCACTCCTCATTTCCGCAACAGCAACGCTTCCTCCTTCTTCGCCAATCACCTTACAGGCGAGCTACGTTCACAACGTTTTCTTATCTGGTTAAATAAAGGTTCTACAACAAAGAGGATGCAGGATAAAGTGACAGAAATTGAAATTTTTGTATTGTAATATACATCAGGAAGTGTTGTGTAAGAAAGTGTTAAAAATAAAACCATCAAAAGCCATCTGCTTTTGTATAAAGATAAGTTAGGTTAAATGAAAATATTATTATTATTATTATTATCTATCTTACGGTATATCAAAAATAATTTGAGCAAAATTTCATTGAAATATTGTCGGTGTGGCCCTCCAGCAGTGCTCGGGTTGCTCATGCGGCCCCCGGTAAAAATTAATTGCCCACCCCTGCCCTAGTGTGTGAATGTGAGTGTGAATGTTGTCTGTCTGTCTGTGTTGGCCCTGTGAGGAGGTGGCGACTTGTCCAGGGTGTACCCCGCCTTCCGCCCGAATGCAGCTGAGATAGGCTCCAGTACCCCCCGCGACCCCAAAAGGTAGAAAATGAATGGATAGATGAGGTTTTAAAAATTACTTTAAATCAAGTCGAAGACTCAACATCAAACTCAAACGTGTACAACAGATCATTAGAAATATTTGACGAGTCGACTCATTGAAAAAAAAAATTGCTGACTCAAATAACTGGTTATAATTAGTTGCAGTTGTCCTGTACATACAATATTTCAAAATGCTTGCTCCCCTTTTATAGTGTGTATTTCTTCCAGGTGTTTTAATCATCGCGTGAATGTGTCAAAATGTCATTTTCTTCTTTTCCTGTCGGACTTTAGTGAACATACATCAGCTGACTGTCATGAATGTGTTGTGAAAAGTGTTCTTTCTGCACATTTTTAATCACACATTTGTCAGCCCCCAGCGCAGTAATAATAAAAAGTAAAATAAATGTGGCCTTTTTTTTTTTTTTTTAAGTCTACCCGTTCAAAGTACCTGTTTGGAAAAGCTGCTCCCGGAATACAATTTCCTCGTCAATGTCATGTCCAAGGGCGATATATAAGCGGGCAGGAACGGTGAATAATTCATATTCATGTTCCAAACTGCCTCCCTCTCGGCTTCATCAGGCGAGTCCTCGCCTTTTGTACGCCTGAAAAATATTAGCCAAGCGCAGCGTCTACTTTTTAGGATTATATTATAATAACACAACCTGTAATCACTTCTATTTCCCCGGGAGATTAACATTAAATACATTTAAGCACCAACACTCGTGAGTCATGAATGGGGTCATCCTCTTTTCACCTCTTTTCTTCCACGGTGAATTTAAATTTGATAGAAATACAAATAACAAAATATTTAACATTCCTTCAGCACGGTTTAATGTTTTAGCTGCATGACAAATTTACTTTGTGCTCAACTTGAGTTGTAATTGCTTTCATTACATTTGTGTTGCGTGGGTGGTTGAAGTAGCATCACTCTAGCACTATAGGAAAGATATATATGACATCAGTACAGCATGCAGCACATTTAATCCATTCTGCACTTTCTACTGTCATTAGATTGCCTTTCTAATACTTCAAGTCGTCTTTTTAAATAGTATTTCAATGCACCATTAAGTGTCCAGGGATATGGTTTCGTTATCACTGTGTTAAATAAAGCTCTAAAGTAGGTCATGGACACACACTTTAAATCACAGCGTTGGTGAAATTGTCTAAAACTGGAGTAATATTTGTAGCGATAGACCACCAAAAGAGACGATGCATGGTCACCGTGGCAACAACAGAGATGCTATTATGAAGCTACCAGCTACTTTAAGGCACAAACTGTCATATTTATCAACATTCCACGTGTCAATCAACGGAAAGTCGCTTCGTAATGGCTCCTTGTCCAACTTATTTAATGCAGAAAATGTTTGGAATTGACTTCCTCAATAGTTGATCATGGTAATGCATTCAGGAACTTTTTCTAAAAGATTAAAGGGGAACTGCATTTTTTATTTTTATTTTGCCTATTGTTCACAATTAGAGATGTCCGATAATATCGGACTGCCGATTTTAACGGCCGATAAATGCTTTAAAATATAATACCGGAAATGATCGGTACCGGTTTCAAAATTATCGGTATCGGTTTGTACACGTCCGCTGTGTGTACACGGACGTAGGGAGAAGTACAGAGCGCCAATAAACCTTAAAGGCACTGCCTTTGCGTGCCGGCCCAGTCACATAATATCTACGGCTTTTCACACACACAATTGAATGCAAAGCATACTTCGTCAACAGCCATACAGGTCACACTGAGGGTAGCCGTTTTAACAACTTTAACACTGTTACAAATATGCGCCACACTGTGAACCCACACCAAACAAGAATGACAAACACATTTCGGGAGAACAACCGCACCGTAACACAACATAAACACAACAGAACAAATACCCAGAACCCCTTGCAGCACTAACTCTTCCGGGACGCTACAATATACACCCCCCGCTACCCTCCCACCCCCCCCACCTCAACCCCGCCCACCTCAACCTCCTCATGCTCTCTCAGGGAGAGCAGGTCCCAAATTCCAAGCTGCTGTTTTGAGGCATGTTAAAAAAAATAATGCACTTTGTGACTTCAATAATAAATATGGCAGTGCCATGTTGGCATTTTTTTTCCATAACCTGAATTGATTTATTATGGAAAACCTTGTTACATTGTTTAAAGCATCCAGCGGGGCATCACAACCAAATTAGGCATAATAATGTGTTAATTCCACGACTGTATATATCGGTATCGGTTGATATCGGTATCGGTAATTAAGAGTTGGACAATATCGGAATATCGGATATCGGCAAAAAAGCCATTATCGGACAGCTCTATTCACAATCCTTGTGAGAGACAAAAAGACAAACGTTTTTTGGGGTTTTTTTTGCATTCTAACATATAAAAATCGGCTTGGTCTTGGTGGCTAGCAATGCAGTTAATGGGAGCAATCAATTCTACCTCTAAATCACTTTAAATATTTATTAAAAACCGCCAACAATACTTCATTTACGTTCTGTAACCTGTATAATAACCAAACTGTAGCGACATTGTTATTGTAAGAGCGAACACTGAAGAACTCTTTTTCTAGCGTACTAACACATCGGCATGCTTCGGTATTAGCCGTAAAAGATAACTATGGCGCACTCCATTTATGTCGAAATAGCTTGGCTCCAAGTTCCACGTTTATAGCGTCGTCACTTTCACCTCACTCTTCGGCTTCCAACTGCTCCAACGTTTCACTCGTCTTCATGCTCGCTTCTATAAGCAGCAATTCATCCTCACTATATTCAGTTTAAAAAAGATAAGGTTGTGGAATCCTTCTTCATTTTTTGTTGTCTGTTACCAAGTCTGCCATGATTGGAAGACACACATGCCTTTGTTTATGGAAGTTGGAACACACATTTGTTGTCACAAGTCGGAAGTGCGCTGCTATGGAAACAGAAATCAGTGTGCCGAGGAATTAGTTACGGCAATGACTAAAATTATCAAAATATGGATAATATTGTACATATTACTTATTTTCATGAACGTGTCTGTTACTACATTTAATATATATACTTGCAGTGTATATATAAAACGTTGATGGAGGGCTTTAAAGGCTACAACGAAACTCCTATCAGCCACATCTTTCAAGCATTTTTTAATCATCTTGTCTCTCATAATGATTGTGAATGATAGGCAAAATTCCCAAAAAAGTGCAGTTCCCCTTTTAAGACTTTATATATTTACACAAGTATAATAATTATTTTTTTTTGGGTCTATTTTTAGTCCTAAACTGATATCAAATACAAATCATTGCATACAAATGATTTGTACCTTTTATTTTTTTAGAGCTTGTATTTTTACAGCTATAGTTTGATCATAAATTAGCATAAGAATTGTTTGTAATAATGTGGAGCTGTTGTTTTATTTTAAATGTGGTCTAAATGTCAAAGCATTTTTGAAGCTGATGGGAATATTCATAAACCAGGGATGTCCAAAGTGCGGCCCGGGGGCCATTTGCGGCCCGCAGGTAATTTTTTAACGGCACATTCTAAAAACACGATGAAAAAAAATTTAAAACATAAAAAGTGTTATAAAAGAGTAAACAGGTGAAATGTAACAAGAAAATGTTGCAGTATTTACTCTAATAACACAAAGCTGCCATGCAGGCAGTTTCTTTCTTTAAAAAATAATAATGAATCAAAATCAATGTCATTGTGAATTATTGACCTATTTAAGGCTCCATTTACTTCGCATTAAATATTCCACTTTGAGATATTTTGGGGGGGAAATGTTGCATATTTTTTGGTTGCCATTTAAAAAACAACGTTTTTTAAAGAAGGGCCTAAAACGAACAAACAAAAAACACAAACAACAATAAAACTCGTAATTGACGGATAGATCTGAAGTTGATCTTTAGACTATTGTGGTAAAAGTAAAAGAAAATGTTGGATTTATTTACCCTTTTCGATCCCCAATAATTTTAGGTGGCCTTTTTTTTTTTTTAAGTGTCATTGATCAAAAAAATTATTAATTAAAATCAATGTTGTTATGAGTTATTGACCTTTTTTAAGGTTCCAATTATTATATAATCCCAAATATTCCACTTTAAAATTTTATTGGGGCTAAATGTTTTTTTCCATTTAAAAAAACACGGTTTTCCTTGACAAAAATGGCATACAACTTAAATCTTTAAAAACGTTATATTGACAGACAGACCTAATGTTGATCTAGAGATTTAAACCTTGAATAATAATAATAATAATAATAATAATACTAGATAATGACAAATTTAAAAAAAATGTTTTGACCAAAACCCTTTGGGGTCCCCGGGATCAAGCCTGAGTGGAGGCCTAAATGTATCTTTTTTATCCATATATTGTATTGGTTTTTAAAATAAAAAAATATGAAAATGGCCCCCGCTTGCTTTGATTTTTCAGTGTGTGGCCCTCAGTGGAAAAAGTTTGGACACCCCTGTCATAAACGAACAAACAATAATACCAAAAGAATATTAGACACAATGGAATACACTACCCAGCAGGGACAAGACATTGACACTGTTGATTATACATACATGTCTTTTAAAAGTGACTTTGAAATAACGTTGCAAAATAGTTTTATTTGTAATTTGAGACAACGTTGTAGGTTGGGAAATGACCAAATTTCAAAGGTCAAATCAAATACAGATACCCAAACACACGCACGCTTATGCACATACTGTATATGAACAAATGAATGCATGGTTGAGTACAGAGGGGACGGGTGAGTAAACACCATCACAGGAGCATTCTGCACCAAGAGGTCATTAATGTAAATAATTCAATGTATATACTCTGATGATTAACTTGTGTGATGACTGTATTATGCTGATAGTATATATTTGTACCATGAATTGATTAACCTGGACCCCGACTTAAACAAGTTGAAAACGTATACGGGTGTTACCTTTTAGGGGTCAATTGTACGGAATATGTACTGTACTGTGCAATCTACTAATAAAAGTTTCAATCAATCAATCAAACCATTGCTACCAGGACGCTTACTCAAAGTACCCTCACAGCACGGCCGATAACCCCTGATGCATATGGCCTAAAATCACTACTTTATCCATTTTGGGGGGCTTTACCTGTAGACATCATTTTTAGGTCCAGAACTATAAAATAAGTGCCAATGTTGTCAGCCTTTTATTACAAAGTTGTGTTTGGGGTTCATGTGGGCTTCCCTGTTTATGTTTTTTTTTCTTTTTCTGTGTGTCTCCCAGGCCAGGGAGAAGACGACAGGAAGGTGCTGGTTCTCAGCTACCCGCAGTATTGCCGCTATCGCTCGATGGTGGCCCGGCTGAGAGAGCAGCCCACCTCGCTGCTCCTCAACCACACGGTGCTGGCGCTGGGCGGCATCGCGGTGCTTGGCGGGAACACTCTGATCTTGTACTGCCGGGACACCTTCGAGCATCCCACCCTGCTGCGCAACGAGAGCATCTGCGACGAGTTCGGTGAGTGCGGCTTTTCTCCCATCGTTTCCTGTCCTGCGGACTGCACACCATGCCTAGCCTTTACAATTCGGTATTCCCCGACATTTACTTTTAATGAAATGTTGCGCAGGCCCAAAGCAAAATAGGGGAAACCGGTTTCCTGTCCTATAAACCTGTCGTCCCCAGAATAATGTTCCTCCATTGAAAGTGCATTGATGTCATTTTACTAGGCAAATTATGTTTTGTGGTGTGTTTCATGAGGGCATGTTACCATGACGACAGGTTCGCTTCCTGTGCTTGGCAGTTTTGAAGTAGTAGTATTCATCTTTGTATTTATTACTATTATTATTGTATAAAATACCCCCTTGGACGTTTTTACCAATAAAAGATACTAAACAGTAAATATTAGAGTGCAACTTGTTGATGTTGACGCAGGGTGTAGACACTTGTGACTTTGACCAGAGACAAGGCGATAATAAAGGACTTTGACATGGTTTCCTTCATACGTGCATATATTATTTTATATGATACTCTATACTCTGTGCATAGATTATTTTATATGATATTCTATACTTTGTGCATAGATTATTTTATATGATATTCTATACTTTGTGTATAGATTATTTGAATTGATATTCTATACTTGTCATGATCCGTGGCCGGATCATGTTTTGTTTAGTTATGTTCTGTTAGTTTTGGACTCCCTTAGTTCCTGTTTTGTGCACTTCTGGGTTTGTTTTGGTTACCATGGGTACTAATTGGTTTCACCTGCGGCACGTTCACCTGCTGCGGAGCACTAATCAGAGAGCTATTTATTCACGTTGCTCGCCACACTCGGTCTGGCTTCATTGTTTGCGAATGCAACAGTTACGTTGGGTATTCCTTGTTTTCTAGTTCATGATTCCAGTGCTAAGTTTTGGTTCTTTAGCTTTCCTTTTGCTTGTTTCCTGTTTTTGGTTTAAGCTATGATTTATGACAATAAATCATACTCCTACCTTCACGCTTTGTCTGGCGTTGTCTGTTCTGCATCCCGGGAGAACGACCCCGCAGCGAGCTGCGACTCTCCATGTGACAGAATGAAGCCAGACCAAATGAGGCCAGGGTCTAGACTAAATAGCTCTCTGATTAGTGCCCGGGCAACAGGTGAGCGTCCCGAACACTAACCAGAGGCAGGTGAATGTGATCTGCCGTCATGGCAACTGAAACACACAAACTCAAAAGGTGCTGAAAACACAAGTGACACGAAAACGTAAACAGACTATGATCCGGGCAGCGGATCATAACAATACTCTTATCGAAGAGAAGTGCTGCACAGGTTTTGTTTTATGTCTTGACTATAATGACAAACTTTCCCACATATGCAAATCTTTATTCTAGTGGCTAACAATCTAAAGAAAAAAATTATGCAATGTGTGTATTGTGTTAGTTGCTTTGGGGAGAAATCAGGTTCAGTTTGCCCTGCTTTTTTGTTTTGGGGCTTAGTTTGCACTTCAATTTGTAGTTTTGTTGCTTGGAGGATTCGTTTCATGAGTAAAACACTAGGACTTTGTTTCTGCGAGACTGTTCCAATTAAGCGCACATGAGAGCGGTGCACCTATTGGCGATGCAAGTGGCGCTGCAGGTGATGTGACCTGTGTGTGTGCCGAGTCAAAAGAAAAAGAAGAACAAAGTGGAAAGAGAGCAAAGGGCCCAAAGAAGATAAGAGAGGTTATGGCGATTATTTCAAAGTGAAAAAGACAAGACATCGTGTTGAAATGTTTGCACTGTCAAACTGGTATAATACAATATCACTACATTGATGATGCAGTACATTAGCAGAAAGCACCGTGCATATTTAAGAGCAGCAAACAAGCTGAAACCAGGAAACTATTTTGGAAGCTAACATATTGTATATGTTTGACTTGCATAACAAATGTTTTAATCAAACACATGAGGACATGTTAACATCTACAGTTTGTATGTTAATGCTAACGAGTTGTTTTTTCCCAAAATCAAACACCACTTCTCCAATTACGTATGTGGTAAATTGTTGAATACATTCATCATATTTCATCTGTCTTTTTGTTTAGCTTGGTTCTTCATTTATTATCGACAACAAAAGTTTTTTAACTTATTTTTTTAAACACTATAGTAAAAGTGCAATGTCAATGTTATATGCATTTCTAAGAAAATAAAGGTCATTAGAAAAATATTTTGTTTTTTTTAAACTATATTCCCTAAAAAATGCATTTAGGCTAAAAAATGTGTTCTATTCAATTACTCGATTAATAGAACAAACTAGTCGGTAGATAACCCTATTTTTCGGACGAAAAGATACTTTCTTTTTTTTTTTTAATCGGCACGGCCGCTTACAACCAGGTGCGCCTACGTACGTATAAATTCTGTTTGTGCTTACCAACCTTGAAGAAAATGTATGTGGTACATGGTGTAATGATATATATGACCAGTAGATGGCAGTCACACATTATAGATAGGTGTGGACTGCAAGTTGACGTCTGTTCAACAAATGACGCTGGGAAGTACCCGGAAGCAACCAACACCAAAATGTTGATGTTTCATTGAAAATATAGCACATTATACATGGTGCTCAAAAATTTGTCAAAATGTTTTCTTAGGACTTTGGTAAACTACGAAGCCGCACGGCTCGATGGAACGCGCAGCATTACGGCTACCATAGTCAGACGTACTGTGCTTCAACATACGGGTATTATTGTGATGTGTGTATTAGAACCTCAAAACGGCACTTGGCGGGTTTTTTTTGCAATATTATGCAAATCCAACTTTTATTACTTATTGGTACCTACTGTTGTGTATTTGGGATCTGCATAAGTCCCAAAAATTGCGCGCGTCCGCCATTGAAGTCTGCGTCGTAATAAAAAAGCTCCTTCTTTTTCTCTATCCTCTTGTAGAGCATTCTTCCTCAGCTGTTGCCATTTTTAATATAAAGCAGCGTACCGTTCTAACTTATATCTGTTAGTAGCCTCGCTATGGAAGCACTAAAAACTACCTGGTGGGGAGAAGAAACTGTCGAAGTGGAGTAAATAAGATCGCCCACAAAACGGCGAATCCTGAAGAGACGGTCAGAAAGCAGCTTGAAGATGATCTGTAAAACATAATCTATGCAACATTTTGACTAAAGAACCACCATTACATGTTATGTAGCTTAGGGAAGGCTATGCAAAACTAAAAGTGAACTGGCTGCAAAAGTAAATAAAAACAGAATGCTGGACGACAGCAAAAACTTACAGCGTGTGGAGCGGTCCACAAAGTACATTCATAAATGACATGACAATCAACAACAAAATAGGAGCGTAAGACAAGAACTCAAACACTACACACAGGAAAACACCAAAAAAGTCCAAATAAGTCACGGCGTGATGTGACAGGTGGTGACAGTACACCTACTTTGAGACAAGAGCTATAGTGATGCATGCTTGGTTATGGTTTGAATTCATATCAAACAATTGCGAGAACAACTTTTTATTGTCAATATCGGCTGCTGAGTTTCATGTTTTAATGTTTTCCGCTGGTGGCGTGCCTCAAAATTATTTCAATGGGAAAAAATGTGCCTTGGCTAAGAAAAGGTTGAAAAACACTGATGTAGACCACAAGGTAGTGTTTTAGATGTAAAAAAATAATAATCAGAATGTACCTTTTTAATGTGCTTTATAATCCGGTGCGCCTTTTGTATGGAAATAGACCTGAATAGACCTGCTCATCAGCTATGCACTTTATAATCCGGTGCACCCTATGGTACTAAAAATACAATACTTGTTTACTAAAATAATTGTGAGCTGCAGCCCTAATTTTCAATGTGGTGCCCATTTTTAAAATGAAGCTTCGAATGTGTTTTTCATTCAGTCTGCGCTCATTTTTTAGTGTGTGTGTGTGTGCATGTGTGTGCATGTGTGTGTGTGTGCGGGGGGATTGTCGCTGTGGTGTTTTCAGGAACAGACCGCCATTCAAACCGCCTCACCTATCAAAAGCATTCTGTGGCTCCACTTAGGAATTTTGAAGTGCTGGAACATGTCTGCTTATCATTCAATATGAATACGCACACACACACACACAGACACACACACACACACACACACACACACACACACACACACACACACACTGCTCACTCCAAGTCTTGCTACAACAAATACATCAAGTGATTCATCTCTCTTTAGTGAAATAAAAGCTTCTCTCGGTCTTTTGTGATTCTCCCCGCCGTTGAATTGACTAGTAAGTAAATTGCTTCTTTTTTTTTTTTTTTTAAGCGAGCAGGCCCGAGAAAGGCAGGAAAAAAACGTTGGAAAATGAGTTATGAATAGTAACGGCAACATCCTGTGGCCGCCGTTGCTCATAGGCTTGGCTCAATGATGCCATTCCTCCCTCGGCGAGCCACATTTAAGCTAAATGTTTATTTTCAGAAGCTTCCCATGTCATCCACTCCAACAAGCTTTACTAGCCATAAATAAAATATACAAACCCCGTTTCCATATGAGTTGGGAAATTGTGTTAGATGTAAATATAAACGGAATACAATGATTTGCAAATCATTTTCAACCCATATTCAATTGAATGCACTACAAAGACAAGATATTTGATGTTCAAACTCATAAACTTTTTTTTTTTTTTACAAATAATAATTAACTTAGAATTTCATGGCTTCAACACGTGCCAAAGTAGTTGGGAAAGGGCATGTTCACCACTGTGTTACATGGCCTTTCCTTTTAACAACACTCAGTAAATGTTTGGGAACTGAGGAGACACATTTTTTAAGCTTCTCAGGTGGAATTCTTTCCCATTCTTGCTTGATGTACAGCTTAAGTTGTTCAACAGTCTGTGGGTCTCCGTTGTGGTATTTTAGGCTTCATAATGCGCCACACATTTTCAATGGGAGACAGGTCTGGACTACAGGCAGGCCAGTCTAGTACCCGCACTCTTTTACTATGAAGCTACATTGATGTAACACGTGGCTTGGCATTGTCTTGCTGAAATAAGCAGGGGCGTCCATGGTAACGTTGCTTGGATGGCAACATATGTTGCTCCAAAACCTGAATGTACCTATCAGCATTAATGGCGCCTTCACAGATGTGTAAGTTACCCATGTCTTGGGCACTAATAAACCCCCATACCATCTTCAACTTTGCGCCTATAACAATCCGAATGGTTCTTTTCCGCTTTGGTCTGGAGGTCGCAACGTCTACAGTTTCCAAAAACAATTTGAAATGTGGACTCGTCAGACCACAGAACACTTTTCCACTTTGTATCAGTCCATATTAGATGAGCTCAGGCCCAGCGAAGCCGACAGCGTTTCTGGGTGTTGTTGATAAACGGTTTTCGCCTTGCATAGGAGAGTTTTAACTTGCACTTACAGATGTAGCGACCAACTGTATTTACTGACAGTGGGTTTCTAAAGTGTTCCTGAGCCCATGTGGTGATATCCTTTGCACACTGATGTCGCTTGTTGATGCAGTACAGCCTGCGGGATCGAAGGTCACGGGCTTAGCTGCTTACGTGCAGTGATTTCTCCAGATTCTCTGAACCCTTTGATGATATTATGGACCGTAGATGGTGAAATCAATAAATTCCTTGCAATAGCTGGTTGAGAAAGGTTTTTCTTAAACTGTTCAACAATTTGCTCACGCATTTGTTGACAAAGTGGTGACCCTCGCCCCATCCTTGTTTGTGAATGACTGAGCATTTCATGGAATCTACTTTTATACCCAATCATGGCACCCACCTGTTCCCAATTTGCCTGTTCACCTGTGGGATGTTCCAAATAAGTGTTTGATCAGCATTCCTCAACTTTATCATTATTTATTGCCACCTTTCCCAACTTCTTTGTCACGTGTTGCTGGCATCAAATTCTAAAGTTAATGATTATTTGCAAAAAAAAATATGTATATCAGTTTGAACATCAAATATGTTGTCTTTGTAGCATATTCAACTGAATATGGGTTGAAAATGATTTGCAAATCATTGTATTCTGTTTATATTTACATCTAACACAATTTCCCAACTTATATGGAAACGGGGTTTGTATATTCCTTCTTTTTTTCCCTGGACATTTTGTTTGTGCTCGGTTTCAAAACAGCCAGTGTAATTTCCATCACGTTGCCAAGTGACCCTGGAGGGCATCTCACTTATTAGAAGCACAAACACACACTTGGAAGGTTAACACAAAAACATGCACAGCCTTTTTTTTTTTTTTTTTTTTTAAATGAATTTAATGCACTTTTTATTAGGAAAAATACCAGAAGTGTGGACACATGACTAATCCTGTCCAGCTGTGACATAATAAACATGTGAAACCTGATTAAGGGAACCGTTTCAAAGCCCCTTCCCGCCTCTCATCTGTTTAACGAGGAGCGCACGAGGCTGCGTCAGGTGGTCGGATGAAAAAAAGGCGCTGTGCGAAATGTAGTCAAGAGATCAAAAAAATAAAATAAAAAATAAAAACGGCGAGATTGAGTCTATTCCTGGCAGCCTGGTTATGGATTCATCACAGCGCCTACAGTAGGTGGACCAGCGCATTGATTATATAAGCAGCAAGCAAGCAGTAGCTCGCTCTGATTTATATTTATACGCATTTGTCAGGGCCAGTTTGGAGCTATCAGCGTCATCTGCTCGCTCTTGTGCCTGCAGTGGTATTAGTGTATTGTACTGTACTGGATGATGTAAGGTCGCCCATGCGCCCAACAAAGACCCTCGACAGGCTTTTATCCGTCTCAGTCTGCTGCTTTCAAAGCGCTCTGAACAGGAACTCTCGTTCTTAGCGCCGTCGAGCCATAACCACCACAAAATAAGGCTCATGTTTCACTTTTTAATCATTGTTACCTGCAGCAAATGTTGGACAGGATGTACTCTTTCACTAGATTTTCACTAAACTTTTGTGAGGGTTTGGTGCAGATCTGGATACAGGATTTTTTGGGTCATTTATTTAGTGTAAAAATCAGAGATTTTTGTGAAGTGAAGTGAATTATATTTATATAGCACTTTTCTCTAGTGACTCAAAGCGCTTTACATAGTGAAACTAAAGATGTCCGATATTGGCTTTTTTGCCGATATTTCGATATTTTCCAACTCTTAATTACCGATACCGATATATACAGTCGTGGAATTAACACATTATTATGCCTAATTTTGTTGTGATGCCCCGCTGGATGCATTAAACAATGTAACAAGGTTTTCCAACATAAATCAACTCAAATTATGGAAAAAAAAATGCCAACATGGCACTGCCATATTTATTATTGAAGTCACAAAGTGTTTTGTTTTTTTTAAAAACATGCCTCAAAACAGCAGCTTGGAATTTGGGACATGCTCTCCCTGAGAGAGCATGAGGAGGTTGAGGTGGGCGGGGTTGGGGAGGGGGCAGGGGGGTAGGGGGTGCATATCCAGTAGGGGTATGGGAAAAAATCGATTCAGAATCGATTCTCATTTTTTAAAAATCGATTTTTTATTTATTTTTTATTTTTTAATTTTTTAATTTTATTTTTGTATTTTTTTTAAATTATTCAATCCAACAAACAATACACAGCAATACCATAACAATGCAATCCAATTCCAAAACCAAACCCGACCCAGCAACACTCAGAACTGCAATAAACAGAGCAATTGAGAGGAGACACAAACACGACACAGAACAAACCAAAAGTAGTGAAACAAAAATGAATATTATCAACAACAGTATCAATATTAGTTACAATTTCAACATAGCAGTGATTAAAAATCCCTCATTGATATTATCATTAGACATTTATAAAAAAGAAAAAAAAGAACAATAGTGTCACAGTGGCTTGCACTTGCATCGCATCTTATAAGCTTGACAACACACTGTGTCCAATATTTTCACAAAGATAAAATAAGTCATATTTTTGGTTCATTTAATAGTTAAAACAAATTTACATTATTGCAATCAGTTGATAAAACATTGTCCTTTACAATTATAAATGCTTTTTACCAAAATCTACTACTCTGCTTGCATGTCAGCAGACTGGGGTAGATCCTGCTGAAATCCTATGTATTGAATGAATAGAGAATCGTTTTGAATCGGGAAAAAAATCGTTTTTGAATCGAGATTCGTGTTGAATTGAAAAAAAATCGATTTTGAATCGAATCGTGACCCCAAGAATCGATATTGAATCGAATCGTGGGACACCCAAAGATTCACAGCCCTAATATCCAGTGAAGCATTCTAAAACACATCCAAAAACCTCCATCAACATTTTATATACACTCTGTGAGTACAAATGTTGTATAGTAACAGTCACATTCATAATAACATGTACTATTTACATGATTTGCCCATTTTAAGCAAACAGCGACGCATTCATTTCACAGATGCATCACACCGTTCCTTTTTCCTTCAACCACAACAATAATTATTAATCATGGCAGACTTCATGAGAGACAACAAAGATCCTTAGGAACAAATTATGATCCACCACCCTATATTTTTGAGCATGAATATAAGGAGGATGACCTACACGTTTTAGAAGCTGTTTGCTAAACAGATCCAGCTTTAGGGAAACACTAAGTATCATGTAGCAGCATTGCTAAATGCTACGAACATAATTGCACAATTGCTTACTGTGCAATATCTGCTCTCACTGGGATGCCGACTGATGGGACGTTCATATACTCTTGTTTAGATGAAGAATTAATCATAATCCTCGTCCGGAGGTAAAAAAAAAAAAAGAAATTATAATAATTAAGAATAGTAAAATGTAACTTCAAACATTGCCAGGACAATTGTTGACCCCGGAACGGAATATTTCTATTCACATTCTGACAAATTTTTTTAGTATAAGAGTGTTTAACTTCTTTTTACACTTGCATGACAATTCAGAATAGTAAAATGAAACTTAAAACATTGCCAGGACAGTTGTTGACCCCGGAACGGAATATTTCTATTCACATTCTGACAAAAAATGTTAGTAAAAGAGTGTTTAACTTCTTTTTACACTTGCATGACAATTAAGAATAGTAAAATGTAACTTAAAACATTGCCAGGACAGTTGTTGACCTTGGAACATATTTTGTATGTTCACATTATTACAAATACATGTTAGTATGAGAGTGTTTAACTTCTTTTTACACTTGCATGACAATTAAGAATAGTAAAATGTAACTTAAAACATTGCCAGGACAGTTGTTGACCCCGGAACGGAATATTTCTATTCACATTCTGACAAAAAAATGTCAGTATAAGAGTGTTTAACTTCTTTTTACACTTGCATGACAATTAAAGAATAGTAAAATGTAACTTAAAACATTGCCAGGACAGTTGTTGACCCCGGAACAGAATATTTCTATTTGCATTCTAACAAAAAATGTTAGTATAAGAGTGTTTAACTTCTTTTTACACTTGCATGACAATTAAGAATAGTCAAATGTAACTTAAAACATTGCCAGGACAGTTGTTGACCCCGGAACGGAATATTTCTATTCACATTCTGACAAAAAAATGTCAGTATAAGAGTGTTTAACTTCTTTTTACACTTGCATGACAATTAAAGAATGGTAAAATGTAACTTAAAACATTGCCAGGACAGTTGTTGACCCCGGAACAGAATATTTCTATTTGCATTCTAACAAAAAATGTTAGTATAAGAGTGTTTAACTTCTTTTTACACTTGCATGACAATTAAGAATAGTCAAATGTAACTTAAAACATTGCCAGGACAGTTGTTGACCCCGGAACGGAATATTTCTATTCACATTCTGACAAAAAAATGTCAGTATAAGAGTGTTTAACTTCTTTTTACACTTGCATGACAATTAAAGAATAGTAAAATGTAACTTAAAACATTGCCAGGACAGTTGTTGACCCTGGAACATATTTTTTATGTTCACATTATTACAAATACATGTTAGTATGAGAATGTTTAACTTCTTTTTACACTTGCATGACAATTAAGAATAGTAAAATGTAACTTAAAACATTGCCAGGACAGTTGTTGACCCCGGAACGGAATATTTCTATTCACATTCTGACAAAAAAATGTCAGTATAAGAGTGTTTAACTTCTTTTTACACTTGCATGACAATTAAAGAATAGTAAAATGTAACTTAAAACATTGCCAGGACAGTTGTTGACCCTGGAACATATTTTTTATGTTCACATTATTACAAATACATGTTAGTATGAGAGTGTTTAACTTCTTTTTACACTTGCATGACAATTAAGAATAGTAAAATGTAACTTAAAACATTGCCAGGACAGTTGTTGACCCTGGAACGGAATATTTCTACTCACATTCTGACAAAAAATGTCAGTATAAGAGTGTTTAACTTCCTTTTACACTTGCATGACAATTAGGAATAGTAAAATGTAACTTAAAACATTGCCAGGACAGTTGTTGACCCCGGGACGGAATATTTCTATTCACATTCTGACAAAAAAATGTCAGTATAAGAGTGTTTAACTTCTTTTTACACTTACACTGTTAACATATGGCTTAACACATCACCTGTGCCATCTGAAAGCAGTCTGACTTTGAAACAGACGATTGCTACTCATATTTTTAGTGATTCACTTCTTTTTACAAGACAGTTTGGGACGTTAAAACGGGATGACATCATTGCCTCTTCCGTTTGAAGATGATTCCTATCCACACTATTGCAAAATATTGCTTCAAAATCAGAAAAAAAGGCTTGCTCACCAGCCTCCACTTGTACTGGAAGTCATAAAACAATTGGGTTTGTACAACGTCAAAAACAACTCCGCCATCTTGCCCTCGTTTGTTCCCTGCTGTGTTTTTCTTGCGTACACTGTGACACGAGCACACATGCGCTTTATGTGCAATGACGGTTTTCGTTTACAGTGCATAATTAAAATAATCGTGCATTCTCTGCCTGCTGGAATGTGACTTCACCCACGCTAATCTTCTGTGGGGCCCTAGATTGATTCCTGCCCCGGGGGGGCCAATAAAGCTTTCACAATGGCGGGAAAAGGGAAAATGCGGCTACATATGTCCACTTTGTGTTGCTGTATGAAAAGCTTGTCTTTATTAGAGCAGACATACAGTACTCTCTCTCTCTGTGGTCCTCATATTATGCTGTAATAACAGTAATAACCGCGCCTGTGAGAAAATACCACAGATAGTTGGAGCGGGTCGACCTGATGAGGGTTTTGAAGGTGTCGCAATGGAGCGTTACTCACTCCTTTCTGGCAGGAAGCGAAAGCATTTCAAACACGTAAGCCGTCGTAGATGCCTCGCGGATGGCGCCGGGACTCCTTTGGGCGACCCTTAAGGGAAATATCATGAGCTACGTTCCCCCTCCCGCCGCCCCTCGTCGTCCTCCTTCATATTCTGGAGGTCGGCTGACCTCTTCTTCCCCTCTGTGCCAGAAAGCCAACTCTCCTTGGGGGCTTAAGTCAACACTGTTTTTAAAAAGTGAACCAGCCAATCACACACACTATTCCCTAAATAGCAGAATGCATAGAAGAACTGCTCCATATTTCATTGCCTGTCTTCTTTGTATGAGAACTCTCAATGCTGCTTTGCTTTTTATTAATCAGGGATTTCCACCGGTATCTCCCATGTGCTTTTATTGCCTTATAGCAACGGTGTCCAAAAGTGCGGCACGCAGCTCATTTTTAAACGGACCGCGGCACATAATACAATTAACAACAAAAAATACTATACAAATAAATAAATAAATAGAAAACATACAAAAGTGGAGTAAAAGAGCAAACAGGTGAAATATAACGAGAAAAAGTTGCTTTGTTCTGCTTGTTCTGTTTAGAGATTATTATTAAAGTCACAAAGTGCATTAGTTTTTTTAACATGCCTTAAAACAGCAGCTTGGAATTTGGGACATGCTCTCCCTGAGAGAGCATGAGGAGGTTGAGGAGGTTGAGTTGGGGGGGGGGTGTATATTGTAGCGTCCCGGAAGAGTTAGTGCTGCAAGGGGTTCTGGGTAATTGTTCTGTTGTGTTTATGTTGTGTTACGGTGCGGATGTTCTCCCGAAATGTGTTTCATTCTTGTTTGGTGTGGGTTCACAGTGTGGCGCATATTTGTAACAGTGTTAGAGTTGTTTGTACGGCCACCCTCAGTGTGACCTGTACGGCTGTTGACCAAGGATGCCTTGCATTCACTTGTGTGTGTGATAAGCCGTAGATATTATGTGACAGGGCCGGCACGCAAAGGCAGTGCCTTTAAGGTTTATTGGCGCTCTGTACTTCTCCCTACATCCGTGTACCACTCCGTACAGCGGCGTTTTAAAAAGTCATAAATTGTACTTTTTGAAACCGATACCGATAATTTCCGATATTACATTTTAAAGCATTTATCGGCCGATAATATCGGAGTGCCGATATTATCGGACATCTCTACTTTACATCAAATATTCCTAAATATTACATATTTGTGTGTTTTTGCCATAAAAACAGGGTTTTCTTTCACCAAAAGACAAAGTACTTTTTTTTTTAACTTCATATCAACAGATAGACCTGAAGTTGATATAGAGATTTAAGCGTTGAAAAAAAATAAAAATAATAATAATAATATGTGACAAATTTTTACATCTTTTATGAATGTGACCCACCTGGGTTTTTGGTACCAAACTTGACGGGAGCCCTAAAGGTTGAAAACAAAATCTATATTGTATTGTTTTTATACATTAAAAAAAAATATCATAATGTCCCCCCGCATGCGAGCGGCCCTCAAGGGGAAGGTTTGGAAACCCTTGCCTTATAAGATGATTATCATAGCAAAAACAACGGCACAGTTTATAGCGGCGTGTGTTATCTCCTCTTTAATACACTATACATCTCACTGGTGCTGCACTAAAGTACATAAAAAAGACTCAATCTGAGGTCACCCTCCCTCCAAAAAAAACATGGACTCCTGCTGAACATGCGCATACAGAATGATGTCACTCTTTCCACAACTCCAGCCGCTCTCTGGCGCGCTCTTCTAAACATGTAATCAGATGCAATGAAATACGGCAATATCGTTTATGTCATAGGGAGGGGGGACCGTAGTTGGCTTTTGTAAAAACTAGCGCACTCTGTGGGAATGGGTTCCTGCAAGTCTAGTGTGATATTATACTTGCTACATTATGTTACTAGACAGTGCCAAAACAACACATGTGCAATGGCCAAATATTTTTTGCTATTTTTTATCATTTATTTACTTTTGTTTATTAGTTGGTTAGCAACATACAGTAGCTCGGGCCGCCCCTCCTTATACGCAGATACACGCAGTGCATAGGCCTGGGCCGATGACAAATTTTGCTCGACGATATATTTCCCTACAAATTATTGCCGATAAACGATATTATTGTCAACATTGTTTTGAGATTAATTAATTAAGATGTAATAGTAATACATAATAATAACGCATGTATACCTTTACAAATGCATTAAACTTGTATTTCTTGTATCTTTTAACTAGAGATTCGATAATGGCTTTTTTGCCGATATCCGATATTCCGATACTGTCCAACTCTTAATTACCGATTCCGATATCAACCGATATCGATATATACAGTCGTGGAATTAACACGTTATTATGCCTAATTTTGTTGTGATGCCCCGCTGGATGCATTAAACAATGTAACAAGGTTTTCCAAAATAAATCAACTGAAGTTATGGAAAAAAATGCCAACATGGCACTGCCATATTTATTATTGCCTCAAAACAGCAGCTTGGAAGTTTGGGACATGCTCTCCCTGAGAGAGCATGTAGAGGTTGCGGTGGGCGGGGTTGGTGGGGGCGGGGTTGAGGTGTGGGGGCTAAGGGGTAGCTGGGGGTGTATATTGTAGCGTCCCGGAAGAGTTAGTGCTGCAAGGGGTTCTGGGTATTTGTGCTGTTGTGTTTATGTTGTGTTACGGTGTGGATGTTCTCCCGAAATGTGTTTGTCATTCTTGTTTGGTGTGGGTTCACAGTGTGGCGCATATTTGTAACAGTGTTAAAGTTGTTTGTACGGCTACCGTCAGTGTGACCTGTATGGCTGTTGACCAAGTATGGTTTGCATTCACTTGTGTGTGTGAAAAGCCGTAGATATTATGTGATTGGGCCGGCACGCAAAGACAGTGCCTTTAAGGTTTATTGGCGCTCTGTACTTCTCCCTACGTCCGTGTACACAGCGGCGTTTTAAAAAGTCATACATTTTACATTTTGAAACCGATACCGATAATTGTGAAACCGATACCGATAATTTCCGATATTACATTTTAAAGCATTTATCGGCCGATAATATCGGCAGTCTGATATTATCGGACATCTCTACTTTTAACATTGTAATTGGAATGTAAACTTTTTAGTGGTTGGACTGTCCGCCCTGAGATCGGTAGGTTGTGAGTTCAAACCCCGGCCGGGTCATACCAAAGATTATAAAAATGGGACCCATTACCTCCCTGCTTGGCACTCAGCATCAAGGGTTGGAATTGGGGGTTAAATCACCAAAAAGGATTCCCGGGCGCGGCTACGCTGCTGCCCACTGCTCCCCTCACCTCCCAGGGGGTGATCAAGGGGATGGGTCAAATGCAGAGGACACATTTCACCACACCTAGTGTGTGTGTGACAATCATTGGTACTTTAACTTTAACTTTAACTTTAATATCCAAGTTGAATAAAATAAACAAATAATAAAAACTTGAATAAAATAGGAGACCCTGAAATATACACATCCATAACAATAAATAAAATGTCTAAATAAAGTTATTGTTATATATACTGTGACCAAAATGATCAGGGTTATCATTATTAATGCTGTGTTGTTGAATGTGCTCAAAAAGTACTTATACACACACTAAAATCTGTTAACCAAATTGTATTTGTTTTTAATAACTAAAATAACAATATACTTTCTTGGCAGATGAAAGAATGAATATTGTTGTGGCTTTATAGGTGGGTTGCAATCACGTGACCTAGAGGCACTCCCAGGTTTCAGGCGATGGTCTAAGCCCCATTAAGCTACTGTTTATTTACCTGCATCAGTGCAAATTTGGGCGTATTTTGAAAAGTTTAGAGGCAAAAATAAAAACGATCATGAAAAAATTGTTAAAATGGGATGGAGTGGATTTGTACACTCTTAAGATATATATTTTGTGAAAGATTTAAACCATTTATCATCACCATGAACTATCTCACTTCATTCAACACTTACGGTATTTAGAGAAGTAATGATTGGAGCTGAGGGGTCCACAAATTAAACATTAATCAGTGAAAGACAAAGTTGGACTTATTTGTGCATCAAAAGTAACGTATTTGATTGACATAAAGAGTGTCATGCTGCTTTGATATTGACGCTAATGAGAAAAACAACTAGATTGTTTGCAGTTGATTTCCTGCTACAAATATTAGTCTCATCTACACTTCATGTCTGCAGTTGTTTTTATGCTGTGAAGTTCAAAATGTGTCTCATTATTTAGCTGTATATGTCCCTGTTGTTCAGTAATGTTTGCTAGCGATATCAAGATATAGTTTATGCTGTTGAATATACTAAATATTTATTCATCTATTTTATTAATACTATTAAGGATATTTACTTGATGCTAACAAACAGCACCAAATACGCAATATGTAGTCATCCGTGTCGAAAAAAGCACTTGGCTTTCCTGCACAACAACAACTAAGCTTTTAGTTTGTTATGAAAATAGAAAAATATGGTGGATTAGACCAACAATCACAATATTTATTACTCGGACTTAACATAATGTTAGTTTATTTGCACAGGCATCTCTTCCTGGTTATATTTAGGCATAGCAACCACAAAAGTTTGAATCGGTTGAAAAATGTGGAAATGGAAGTTTGAAAAATGGCCAATTAATTTTGAATGGGAAAAGTTTCCCGGAAAACCTGGAATTCTGTGAAATATGGGAATTTTTGGACATTGTCAAGGGAAAGCCCGCGATTCCCGAAACGGCTGAACAGTTTGAAGTTGGAACATTTTGAATCAGATGAAAAATGTGGGAATTTTGGAACTTTGAAGAATGTTCCATTGATTTCAATGGTTATTTCTCCCAAATTTTGGAATTTCGGGAAAAGCTGGAATTTTTTTGAAAATGGTAAAAAACTTGAATGGTCTTAATACGTTGAAATGGTCGGTGTTGAAATTGTTCCAATCGGTCGAGAAATGTTGAAGAAGTAGTCACCATAAAAAAGGGTGGAAATAGGGCTTTGGAAAACTAGGTATTCTGGAAAATCCTGGAATTTTTTTGAACTTGGAAAAAGAGCAGTTTGAATTTCCAGAATGGTGGAATATGTTGATGGTAGAATGGTTTGAATCAGTTGAAAAATGTGGAAATGGTGGAAGTTTGAAAAATGGCTAATTAATTTTGAATGGGAAAAATGTCCCGGAAAACCTGGAATTTTGGGAATTTGTCAAGGGAAAGCCTGCGATTCCAGTTTGAAGTTGGAACAATTTGAATCAGATGAAAAATGTGGGAATTTTGGAACTTTGAAGAATGTCCCATTGATTTCAATGGGAATTTCCCCCAAATTTTGGAATTTCGGGAAAAGCGGGAATTTTTTGGAAAATTATAAAACACTTGAATGGTCTGAATACGTTGAATTGGTTGGTGTTGAAATTGTTCTAATTGGTCGAGAAATGTTGAAGAAGTAACATGTTGAATTGAGAAATGGTATTACGGAATTCCTGGAATTTCGGGAAAACCGGGAATTTGTCCAGTTCAAAAAACATATTAGTTTTTTGTCCTGATTAAGAGGAATGTTTAGACAGTAGAACGATTGAAGTGGGTTGAAAAATGTGGAAGAAGTAGTCACCATAAAAATGGGTGGAAATAGGGCTTTGGAAAACTAGGTATTCTGGAAAATCCTGGAATTGTTTTGAACTTGGAAAAAAGAGCAGTTTGAATTTCCAGAATGGTGGAATATGTTGATGGTAGAATGTTTTGAATCGGTTGAAAAATGTGGAAATGGTGGAAGTTTGAAAAATGGCCAATTCATTTTGAATGGGAAAAATGTCCCGGAAAACCTGGAATTCTGGGAAATCTGGGAATTTTTGGACTTTGTTAAGGGAAAGTCCGCGATTACCGAAATGGCTGAACAGTTTGAAGTTGGAACGGGTGGAATCGCATGAAAAATATGGAAGTTAGAGCGCGCCAAAATCTGGAGAAGAAGAAGAAGAAGAAGAAAGAAAACCATATGTGTGAACGCTTTGGAGCATTCACACAATTACATGTAAACAACACTCAACAAAAGCATCCAACATAGACACATTGCATTATTCACAAGTTTAGTTACTTGTTTACACTGTGTTCCTGTTAATAGAATAGAGTTTTATTTGTCATTATTACAGTGAACAGGTTCAAAGAACAACAAAATTGGAGCAGATCCTCTAAGGTGCATACACAATAATTTAGTAATATAAATAGTAAAAAAAAAAGATAAAAAAGAAGATATGTATCTATATATATGTATATATCCACACACATACATACCGTATTTTTCGGACTGTAAGTCGCAGTTTTTTTCATAGTTTGGCCGGGGGTGCGACTTATACTCAGGAGTGACTTATGTCTGAAATTATTAACACATTACCGTAAAATATCAAATAATATTATTTAGCTCATTCACGTAAGAGACTAGACGTATAAGATTTCATCGGATTTAGAGATTAGGAGTGACAGATTGTTTGGTAAACGTATAGCATGTTCTGTATGTTATAGTTATTTGAATGACTCTTACCATAATATGTTACGTTAACATTCCAGGCTCGTTCTCAGTTGGTTATTTATGCGTCATATAACGTACACTTATTCAGCCTGTTGTTCACTATTCTTTATTTATTTTAAATTGCCTTTCAAATTTCTATTCTTGGTGTTGGGTTTTATAAAATAAATTTCCCCAAAAAATGCGATTTATACTCCAGTGTGACTTATATATGTCTTTTTCCTTCTTTATTATGCATTTTCGGCCGGTGCGATTTATACTCCGGAGCGACTTATACTCCGAAAAATACGGTACTTGTTTACGCTGTGTTCCTGTTATTAGAATATAGTTTTATTTGTCATTATTACAGTGAACAGGTTCAAAGAACAACGAAATTGGAGCAGATCCCCTAAGGTGCATACACAATAATTTAGTAATATAAATAGTAAAAAAAAGATAAAAAAAAGAAGATATGTATCTATAGATATGTATATCTCCACACACATGCATATATCCATACATATGCATATATATACATATACACATATAACATTATTGCACATTATAGTCCGAAAAAATACAAAGACATGACACATGAGGACATGACGGACACATTGTGCTCACTCAGGCCTGTTTAATGATACACATTATCTCGAATTAGTAATGTATGAAAATTATCGATATTTCTATTTGAGAGTCGATAATTCAGCATGAATATCAGGTATCGATATTTCAGTATCGAGCCGCACATTGCTAAGGTCCTACTTTGAACATTTCCCCACCTCTGAAGCAATTTTTTCCTCAACCATCCGTTTATTGTCACAAATGTGCCACAATAAACGGGACCAGCCCTTCCGCTTAAGTATTTTTAGCAAAGTCTCCGAGAGGTAATCTAGCATCTGTGCGGAGGATGAGACGTCTACCAGAGGTTAATAGCTTTGATCCAGTATAATTAGCTAACGACCAGCACTCACATTGCAGGGCTTTCATGTAAATCCATCATCCGCTGCACATAGCAGATGTTTTTAGTTATCATAACTAGACAATACGCAGTCCAATCACTTCATTTAGGAGAGTAATACAGCTCAGTTGTTCATTTAAAAGCATCCTTAATATTGTGCTTGTAGAGAACTGTTTATTTTGCCCGTCTCATGTTCGCTAAATAAGGTCACCAAAATCATGTTATGGTTGCAACTTTATAGCCGACTTTTATAGCCTTGACTCGCAGCTGCGTTATTAATATCCCTTCAGTATGGGAAAAACAGTTCCACCGTCATATCGAGTGTAAAGCACTTTCTATTATGTCTATGGTCTTTAACGTCACATGTTTTTACAGCTGTGGATCTTTATGAAATCTTCCCCCGTGGCGGTGTGTTCACAGAGAATGGGAAATCTAAAGCGTTTCAATTCCAAACTGGAAGAGACTCAAGTTATAGTGGTGTAGGGAGGACATGGATTTGTAATTATTATACATCATAGTTGTTTTAGGTGCACAACTCATTTTGTAATTGCCCTCTATGAGCAGCCTCCAAACACAGAATCAGAAACGCCATAAAACACAACGGGAAAATGCTGAAACGCTGTAATATCTAAAACATTTTTTGAAATGCTGCAAATGCCAAAAACACACAAACCCAAAAATGCTATAAATTCACCAAACAAAAGAGGAAAGAACAGAGTTGGCCATCATAGATAGATAGATAGATGGATGGATGGATGGATAGATGGATAGATAGATGGATAGATGGATAGATGGATAGATGGATAGATAGATAGATAGATAGTACTTGGATTCCTTCAGGAGAGTTCCCTCAGGAAAATTAAAATTCCAGCAGCAGTATACAAAATTGAGATCGAATTTAAAAAGTGTATTAAAGAGTCAGGTATAAATGGAAACAAAATAAAACAATAATACAATAAGAATAAAAATAAAAAAGCAACAATGAGAATACAAATATAACAGTAAAATAAGAATATAACAAGAGAAACTAGGCAGTAGTGACCATATTATGATATATACCATGTTAGCCGTCTGTATTTTGTGAAAATATCAAGGAGATACATTATGAAATATTACACTAATTTGCTTTGTCGCCTTTAACACAAAGCTAAGATCCAATATCAGCAAAAAAAAAAGAAGTATCGGATTATATCAACTTGCATGTCTGATATTAGCGCTCTGACGCAAGCAGTCCTACTTTTGCAAAGTCAGTTAACGAAATGAAGTTATTTTTTTATTTTTTTCGTCCTGTCCAGCTTCTCAGGCAACTCATATAGTTGATGTAGATGCCCATATCGCCTGTACACATTTACTTTACAAAAGAGAAGTGTGGGATACTTCTCTTGTTGCCTTATTTGACTTTATTAAATGTATTTATATTATCATTTGGTGCAGCCGGGCCGGAGCAGGAGGGGACAGAAAGAGAAAAAAAGGAAGACAGAGGGGGAAATTTTGGGGACAAGAGGGGGATTAGACAGAGAGACAAAAACAACAACAGCAAACACAACAATAACAACAACAATAGAGCAACATCAGCGAATACGATATGTACAAATATGATGGTAAAAGTGATAGCAAAGAAGCAGTTTCAGAGGTCACGGTTCGGTTCATTTTCTGTACAGTAAGAAAACAACAAAATATAAATGTTTTGGCTATTTATTTACCAAATGTGTAAACAGTGGCTTTATCCTTTTAACATTGGGAACACTATAATAATTCTGCCCACGTTAATAAACGTTAAACTGCCTCAAATTGTTGCTCGATTAAATAAAATGACAAAACTTTTCTTCTATATATAAAAAGTGCAACATTAAACAGTTTCAAGTCAACTCATCATGCTTAATTTATTACAGCATTTGGGAAGCCTGTAGTTGATTTTTATTATGTAAATGTTATATTTTTATCAACATGTGATAGCAGGGACCCTGCCATTCAAAACTAGGCTGCTCCGTTACTAATGATTAATGTAACTATAGCTGAAAAAATAGTACAATAGCAATAGGAGAGACTACACACACACACACGCACACACACACACACACCGCAAAATGAGCTAACGTTACGCTAAAAGCTAATTAGCCTTCACCTCAAGCCAGGACTGCGAGTGACCTGAGCTGCAGTTTAAGTTTCTAGAAGGTCAACGGGCTCATAGTGATGTTACTAGTAGTTGACCGGGAGGTGTTTATTTTAATTTGGGGAGAGTCCGCTGCCTGATGCTCACCTGCTAAACACCTACCTGCTCGACGCTGAAGCACTGACGACATGCGCTCTGAATACGCACTACTGATTGTCTGTTACCACTTTGAATAAGCACTGCTGATTGGCTGTTACCGCTTTTTGTGTAACCAATCAGATGGTTGTGTGGGTGGGACAATGCTGGGTGCTGAGACAGAGGCAGAAGAAGCAAAGCAGCTTGTTAAGACTTTAGCTTAGAAACTCGTTCGGTACACCCCTGTACCGAACCGAAACCCCCGTACCGAAACGGTTCAATACAAAACACGTACCGTTACACCCCTAATATATATATATTAGGGCTGTAAATCTTTGGGCACCACACGATTTGATTTTATTCTTAGGGGTAACGATTTGATTCGGAATCGATTCTTGATTCAAAACGATTCTCAATTCAAAATCAATACTTTTTTGATAACATTGGGTCCCGGTTCTTTAATTAGATTCCTCCATAATATAGATAAACAGCTCTTAATACATTTCTACTTAAAAGAAAATGTGTTTTGTTAAAACAATTCTACCCAAACATTTAATAAAGTCAAACACAAATAAGGCAAGAGAAGTATTCAACACTTCTCTCTTTTAAAGTAAATCTTTACAGCCGATATAATCATCTATATCAACATTATGATTTGTCTAAGTGGCTGGAAAGGACAGATTTTAATAAATAAATACATCAAAGAAATTAGATTTTTTTTTCTATTGATTTTATTTTAATCGATTAAGAATAGTTACAAATAAGAGTGGCGATTAATTTTAAAAAATCTGGAGGTTTTTTTGACACCCCTAATGTGTATGTGTATATACTATACATATTATATATACACATATATACAATTTACTTTGATTTTATTTTTTTGTAATATACACCTGTACCCAGACACATTTGTTTCTCTCAATGTGGCCCACGAGTCAAACTAAATGCCCAGGTCCGGTGTAAGTCCTTTTCAGATTATTAATATTAAATAGGTCAGTGTTTTTCATACCTACTATTGTTCTCTGTTTGAGTAATTTCACTTGCCTTTTTTTAACATTCCACACTACAAAATAATAAAAGTATGTATGATTCCTGCTGATATCGTATCAGGTCATTATCGGTATCAGCCAATACTCAAGGCTTCGATATGGTATTGTATCAAAAATGAAAAAGTTTTATGGGGACACACCTAATTGTTCAGATATCTTGGCATACATTGGGAATACACCTCAAAAACCAAACAGTGACCATAAAAGTGTATTGTTACACCCATGCCGACTTGTGATCAAATCTGGACTTCCTGTCATATTTTGGTCATTTTAACTGTCGATTAGTTTCTCTGGTGTTTTTTTTTATAATGTGTCGAAGATGGGATTATAGGGCAGTATAAATTTGTTGGAATTATGATAAAGGAGAGCAGCCTTTATGGCTTACTGTAAAAGGAGCACGGCCAGAGTCATATTTCCTCCAGATTGTTGTGACGCAATCCCCAAATTTCCCCACAAGATTAATACCAGAAGAGCCTGTCGCAGCCTGACTGACTCATGAGCACACAACAGCTACACGCTGTTTACACTGCTGCAGTGTGTGTGCGTGTGTGTGTGCGTGTGTTTGTGTTTGTGTGTGTGTGTGTTCTGGCAATGCTTACTTAATGGGGACATCACTCTGTTTACACAGTCACCTTTAGGGGACCTCTGACGGTATGGGGACAAAAAAACAGGTCCCCTAAAGGGAAACCTTTTTAAATGATAGTCAGATCCATTCTGAAGATGCCTAAGTGATTTTTAAGCTTTGGCCCATAAAACATTAATAGTACTGTGATTCTGTATGGTATCCATTCTTAGTTAATACTAATATATTTTTCCAAAAACAAAATCTGGTTTAGTTTTCCTTAGGATGACATTTTCATACAGCATGATTATAAAACATTATTACCTTAAAGCAGGGGTGTCCAAACTTTTTCCACTGAGGGCCGCGCACTGAAAAATCAAAGCACGCAGGGGCCATTTTGATATAATTTCATTTTCAAAACCTATACAATATACACTTTTTTTTTTTTAAACCTTTGGGCCTCCCTCAAGTTAGGTCCTAGGGACCCAGAAGGGTTTCAGTCTTAAAAAAGGTTAAAAATAAGTCATATATGGAAATACTGTCAAAGCGCTTTGAGTACCTTGAAGGTAGAAAAGTGCTATACAAGTATAACCCATTTATCATTATTTATCATTTATATTATTTATTTTTTATTAAACGGTTGAATCCCTAATTCAACTTATATATATATATATATATATATATATATATATATATATATGTGTGTATGTATGTATGTATGTATGTATGTATGTATGTATGTATGTATGTATATATATATATATATATATATATATATATATATATATATATATATATATATATATATATATATATATATATATATATATATATATTTTTTTTTTTTTTTTTTTTTTTAATTTTTTTTTTTAATTTAATTTTTTTTTTTTTTTACATTTTATGAGCTTTTTGTCAAAATCCTATTTTTTGGGGCAAAAATATAAAATATACAGTATTTTTCCCAAAAATATTTTCAAAGTGGAATATTTGATGTGAAGTAATTGGATCCCTAAATAGGTCAATAATTAATATCAAAATTATTTTTTTTAATTCCAATAAAATTCTTGGGGATCCAAAAGTGCCCCACTCAAAAAGGTCATGCTTTTTTCTTTTTTTTTACAATCAACACTAAATCTCTATAGCTTCAGATAAAATATAATGAAATTACTTTAGTATATTCACAATAACAATCAATATAATAATTTAATTAGTATTAATATATAATTAGTATGTATTTTTTAAAATAATTTTCATATTTTTCATGTTTTTTTATTTGTATTTATGTCCTTTTTGTCCTAAAATCAGTCAATAATTCATAGCAACATTGATTTTGATTCATTATTATTTTTTGATAAAAAAAATTTTTTTTTAAAGTGTTATTATCAACAATGCAACTTTTTCTGATTGCATTTCACTTATTTGCTCTTTTATTTAAAAATGTTTTAAGTATTTTTAGAATGATGTGCTGCGGGCCGGTAAAACATTAGCTGCGGGCCGCAAATGGCCCCCGGGCCACACTTTGGACACCACTGCCTTAAAGTATGATTCACATTCAGAATTTTCCATCCTTCTATATATGGTAGTTGGAGTTGCTGACAACTTCATTACTCCTAAACAGCAGTTTTCAGTAATGTCACAGAAGATGCAGGATTTCCTTTAACATTTAAGTGGTGAAACTTCCTATAAGAGGACAGTTGTAGTGGTGTATTCTGAGGATCATGTCATATTTAATTTGAACTTTTTTTTATTTAATGGTCCTCAATAGTCACATACAAATTTTTGTGAATTATGCAAAATTATATAGATTTGGTCCCCATGAACCATATTAACTCTTTTTCCCCAGGGTGCCCATTAAGAATGATCAGCACATTACTTCATCAATCCAGAGATTTAAAGACGTGTATGAGCTAACTGGGCAGTGGCCATTTTACCTCATTTTTTTATGCCTCCACAACCTGTAAAAAGGGTGGTCCCCACAAGTGATGATCAAAAACTTGGTGCCCATTCCAAATGATAACCAGTATGTGTGTGTGTGTGCGTGCGTGCGTGCGTTTGTGCGTGCGTGTGTGCGTGCGTGTGTGTGCAAGTACAGGCAGGTTCTTCTCGCTTGTGTAACAACGCTTACGTCCAACATGTTGTTGTGCCTTGTTTACATGACAGGAGATTTTTTTTTTTTAAATGTATTTATTTTAAGAAATGCTAGCTTCCCAACACCACAATCACGGCACATTTGCACAAATGATACATTTTTAAAGGAGGCCAGATATGTTTGCATTTTTACCAGAACATGCTCTCTTTAATCATGAGTTATGAATAACAACCCTCCTCTACAAAGCACAATAAATCTTGCCTTTTTTCCTGTGCCTTTTGTGTGCTTAAAAGAATAGTTTTTTTAGAAAAATCTGGCCAGGGTAAACATTTTGTAAAACTCCATATTTAACCATGAGTCAGCTTTTTTTGGTTCGTGTTCTAAAAAAATGTACAACATTATCTCATGGATTTAAAGCTTATTTTACCACATAAGACAAGTAGGTATTGTAGTGCATACTAGGGCTGGACGATTATGGCAACAACAAAAAAATCACGATTATTTTAATTGATATTGTAATCACGATTAAGTACACCAGTGTTTTTCAACCACTGTGCCGCGGCATACTAGTGTGCCTTGAGATATTGTCTGGTGTGCCGTGGGAGATGTCATTTCACCTAATTTGTTGTGTTTACTAGGGGAGGTGACGGCAAACATACATCAGGGGGAAGTATATACAAATATTTATTATATATATAGACAATATAGATATATATATAATAATAATAAACAATACAACTAAACTAAGGAAATGGAGTGTGAACTAGAATACAAGAGTGTGTGGTGTAAGACTATGTGTGTAGTTAGCTGAAGTGTGTGTGTTACCAAGTGTTGAACGAGAGATGAGAAAGTCCAGGGGTAGAGGGGAGCCAAGCGAGGGAGGTCAAGGATCGAGGGAGCCAGTCCAAAACACAGGGGAAGATCCAGGGAATAGTGAGACGCACAGCTCACAGTCCAGGCGACGGAGGGTACTGCGGGGACACGGGAGAAAACAAGGGACAAGTAAGCCACGGAGAGGGAAAACCAGAATATAGCATAAAGCTTGTTGCTTACTGAACACCATGAGAAAACTAAGTTCCCGCCCCGATCCTTGGGTCCACCCTGCCTTTATCCGGCACGCCCTCATCAGTCTCAGGTGTGCCGATAGCCGGTGAGTGTTTGCAGCTGGCGGCTGCTGCAGGACGGAGACGCGCACGGCGCATCCCTGGATTTGCGCGGCCGTGGGCGTGTCCCAAGGTGCGCGCAGATGGCAGGGGTCTGAGCCGTAACATAATTGGGTTAAAAATATTTTTTGCAAACCAGTAATTACAATCCGCAAATAATGTGCCGTTGTTGAGTGCCTGTGCTGTCTAGAGCGCAGGCAGGGTAACCGTGTAATACTCTCCCATATCAGTAGGTGGCGGCAGGTAGCTAATTGCTTTGTGGATGTCGGGAACATGAATATGCAGACGACAGCGGGAGGCAATGTGCAGGTAAAAAGGTATCTAATGCTTAAACCAAAAACAAACAAAAGGCGAGTGCCGCTAGGAAAAGGCATTGAAGCTTAGGGATGGCTGTGCAAAACGAAACTAAAACTGAACTGGCTGCAAAGTAAACAAAAACAGAATGCTGGACGACAGCAAAGACTTACAGCGTGTGGAGCAGCAGACGGCGTCCACAAAGTGCATCCGTACATGACATGACAATCAACAACAAAATAGGAAACACTACACACAGGAAAACACCAAAAAACTCCAAATAAGTTACGGCCTGATGTGACAGGTCGTGACAGTACACCTACTTTGAGACGAGCTATAGTGCAGCATGGTTGGTTATGGTTTGAATTTATATCCAACAATTGCGAGAACAACTTTTTACCGTCAATATCGGCTGCTGAGTTTCATTTTTTTATGTTTTCTGCTAGTGGTGTGCCTCTAAAATTTTTCCAATGAAAAAAATGTGCTTTGGCTCAAAAAAGGTTGAAAAACACTGAATTACACCATTATTCATTCATTTGAAAACATGAGTATTTATTTATTTAGTATTAAAACTACACTTTAAATATAGTTAAACATGGACATACATTAATAACAAATAAACCACAACAAGTAAAATATTAATACCAGCAATAACAATACATTTAAAGAACGAAAGCAATTTAAAAAAAACAATAAAATGAATTTTTTCCATTTATTCATTAATATGTTACACTTATTTTACCACCATAGAGTGTGGGCTATTGGTGTAAAATAAAACTTGATTAAATGTTTGTTTATTAAAAGCAAAAATCTTTGCATTTGTTGGTGCAATACATATTTGGACAAGTTTGACCAGTATTTTAGGTCAACGCATTATAATTGTGTATCCGTATCAATAAGTGCTTTAAGTACATTATGCTTGTGTAAGGTACTTTTTTTGATACCTTTTGTTTTGTTAGCGCAGTCGGACCGGATGTGGTGCACAGTGCTATTATTACTATTGCACTATCACTTATATTATTATTAAGTGAAGTGAAGTGAATTATATTTATATAGCGCTTTTCTCTAGTAACTCAAAGCGCTTTTACATAGTGAAACCCAATATCTAAGTTACATTTACACCAGTGTGGGTGGTACTGGGAGCAGGTGGGTAAAGTGTCTTGACCAAGGACACAACAGCAATGACTAGGATGGCGGAAGCGGGGATCGAACCTGGAACCCTCAAGTTGCCAGCAATACCGCCCCAATAGACATTATGTAACAATTCCGATGCTTTTTACAGCATATTCAATTGAAAACTGTAAATTGAAAAAAACTCTACCACTGTTTTTACTATAACATTTTACGGTAACAAACTGGCAGGTGAGTTGCCAGAATAAATAAATAACAATGGTACTGTTTTTCTATTTACAGTAATATGTTGAACAAACTACCTTAAATTTTACAGTAAGATTCTGGCAACTAAGCTGCCAGTATTTTACCGTAAAATAAATGTGGTACCATTTTAAAAATTACTGTTGTTCTCAACTTGATGAGTAAAGAGGCGACTCACTTAAGGCTGTTAAAAAAAGAGAGCGCCTCTCAAGTTGCGACTGCAGTTTGTACATTAAAGGCCTACTGAAACCCACTACTACCGACCACGCAGTCTGATAGTTTAAATATCAATGATGAAATCTTAACATTATAACACATGCCAATACGGCCGGGTTAACTTATAAAGTGACGTTTTAAATTTGCCGCTAAACTTCCGGTTCGAAACGCCTCTGAGGATGACGTATGCGCGTGACGTAGACCGGCGAACACGGGTATGCCTTCCACATTGAAGCCAATACGAAAAAGCTCTGTTTTCATTTCAAAATTCCACAGTATTCTGGACATCTGTGTTCGTGAATCTGTTTCAATCATGTTCATTGCATTATGGAGAAGGAAGCCGAGCAAGCAAAGAAGAAAGTTGTCGGTGCGAAATGGACGTATTTTTCGAACGTAGTCAGCCACAACAGTACACAGCCGGCGCTTCTTTGTTTACATTCCCGAAAGATGCAGTCAAGATGGAAGAACTCGGATAACAGAGACTCTAACCAGGAGGACTTTTGACTTGGATACACAGACGCCTGTAGAGAACTGGGACAACACAGACTCTTACCAGGATTACTTTGATTTGGATGACAAAGACGCAGACGTGCTACTGTGAGTATGCAGCTTTGGCTTTTTTTTGCGTATGTACGTAACTTTTTTAAAATATATAAGCTTTATGAACCCTGGGTTAGGTGAACGGTCTTTTGGGCTGAGTGATTGTGTGTGTTGATCATGTGTTTGAATTGTATTGGCGTGTTCTATGGAGCTAGGAGCTAGCAGAGGAGCTAGGAGCTAGCATAACAAACACGCAGGTGTTTTTATGCAGGATTAATTTGTGGCATATTAAATATAAGCCTGGTTGTGTTGTGGCTAATAGAGTATATATATGTCTTGTGTTTATTTACTGTTGTAGTCATTCCCAGCTGAATATCAGGTCACCCCCGGCTCTCACAGCATCTTCCCTATCTGAATAGCTTCAACTCCCCACTAGTCCTTCACTTGCACTTTACTCATCCTCAAATCTTTCATCCTCGCTCAAATTAATGGGGAAATTGTCGCTTTCTCGGTCCGAATCTCTCTCACTTCATGCGGCCATCATTGTAAACAATAGGGAACTTTGCGTATATGTTCAACTGACTACGTCACGCTACTTCCGGTAGGTGCAAGCCTTTTTTTTATCAGATACCAAAAGTTGCAATCTTTATCGTCGTTGTTCTATACTAAATCCGTTCAGCAAAAATATGGCAATATCGCGAAATGATCAAGAATGACACATAGAATAGATCTGCTATCCCCGTTTAAATAAAAAAAATTCATTTCAGTAGGCCTTTAATGTTACATGGATGATGTCGTTCACAACAACACAAGCTGATGAGATGTGTTGTGGGTGTATGGGTTGTTCTTATTAGCTTTAGCTTCGTAGTTTAGTCGCCGTTTAGAGTGACTGTCTCAACATCGTTAGTTCAGGACGGCGCAGTTGAGTGTGTCGGGGATAAATGAGCGCTACCGGACTCATTATTTTCCCAAACAAATGTTCCTTCTCCTCACAATGATAACATTTCACCTACATTTATGTCAAGTTCCCTGATATTATTTTGCGTTTTGTCTGCGGATTCCGTTTTGTTGGCTAATTATGTGACTCCATCCGCAGTTTTAAGAACGCAGAAATTGTATGCTTTACTTTTTTGTTGAGTTAAGTGATTATTAATTAGGCACAATGTTCCCTCTAATTGTTCATGTGTCTGAGCAAACACAAAAACTCCCTGAGCATTCAGTGGAGCACAAGTGAGCAACATCACACGTGGCAATACCAGCAGCACACCTGTCTCAAACCAATCTTTTATAATAACACTTAAATGAGAGGAGTCATTTTCATGAGATTATTTGTAATATTAGTGATTTGGCCCACTTGTAATGAAAATAAAAGAAATCTTGTTTTTCATAAGCTATGGATTAGTATTGTACAATATGTCTGGGTGGGGGTCCTGCTTTGGAAATCATTTGTACCCCTTTCAGAGATCACATTTAGTTCCCCTTAAACATCCTCATGTTGCACAATGAAATGTAAGCATAGGATGAAGTGTGCATTCCTGTAACTTTCTCCAGTAACAGCATTCCATGATTAATATAAATAAATTAACATTAATAATAAATTACAGTAGAATAAGCACACGTATGACTGAGGAGTCATCGCGTAACTTTGTGTGGTGTTTGAGTTGTCCGACTTATTGTGTGGCCATAAACGCAACAGTGGCTTAGTGGTATGCGTGTTGGTGAGATGACAAGTTGGTTTTGGCCTGGTTTGTACGGTAGAAAATGACCAGTTTTTCAAGATAGAAGTTTTTTACTCATGTTTTTGGTGTGGTTATGGCCGAATATAAACAGTTTTGCTCAATAAAGTCATCGATATAATTCCTGTCCTCGAAGCAACTCGATAGACGTTACAATAATTGAACGGTGTTGACGAACACCGTTAGGGCCGCTTGTTGTCGCTGTCACTCAGAGTTGCATTGCAAAATTACACAGAATAAATGTGTTTATTTTGTTTAGAATTCAGATGGGATTTGATTTGGTGCGCGGCATATGTTTGCTGTGCGCAAAGGACGCTTGAGCAGTGCACCTTAGAGGGAACGTTGATTAGGCATGCTAGAAAGTAGCAACCAGTTTGACATCCCAAACTTCTAGTAAACGTGGTCGAGCTGGTCGAGCTGTGGAATTTGCATGCACGTTGCACGGCTCATTAAACTTTTTATTTTTTTATTATTGTTTTCCTATAAATGAGAAGCAATAATCGAAATCTAAATTAAAATTTGATTAATTGTCCAGCCCTAGTGTATACTAAATGGACCGCGGCCCCTTCACACTGCCAAGGGACTGAACAAGGGTTCGCAGATTGAAAGACGATAGCCCCTAGCTAGGCAGCAAGCTTTCATCCCGTAAGTCTGTGCGACTTATAACACTTACATAAATAAAACAATTCATATTGTTTCCTGGGCCTGTGTCAGTGATTGCTGATCTGAAAGATAACAAACACAGCACACAGTATATTTACATTGCCACTAGAGCGATGCCTTGGTTTTCTTTGTATTTTTGCTAATTTGTTCCAAAAGATGCGACAAAAAGAGCGAATCATATAAGAAATAATGCAAAGCCAAATGATGCGTTGACAACAGAAACTATTTTACAGTGAATAATTTGTTTTGCATGCAGAAAACAATGTAAAACAAACATAAATGATGAATGAAATACAAAACTCAAAACCAGTGAAGTTGGCACATTGTGTAAATGGTAAATGGTAAATTTGCTAATTTTTTTCAACCTATATTCAATTGAATAGACTGCAAAGACAAGATACTTAACGTTCGAACTGAAAAACTTTGTTATGTTTTGCAAATATTAGCTCATTTGGAATTTGACGCCTGCAACATGTTTCAACAAAGCTGGCACAAGTGGCAAAAAAGACTGAAAAAGTTGAGGAACGCTCATCAAACACTTATTTGGAACATCCCACAGGTGAACAGGCTAATTGGGAACAGGTGGGTACCATGATTGGGTATAAAAGCGGCATCCATGAAATGCTCAGTCATTCACAAACAAGGATGGGGCGAGGGTCACCACTTTGTGAACAAATGGGTGAGCAAATTATTTAAGAACAACATTTCTCAACAAGTTATTGCAAGGAATTTAGGTATTTCACCATCTACGGTCCCTAATATTATCAAAAGGTTCAGAAAATCTGCAGAAATCACTGCACATAAGCAGCAATGCCCCTGACCTTCGATCCCTCAGGCGGTACGGCATCAAAAACCGACATCAGTGTGTAAAGGATATCACCACATGGGCTCAGGAACATTTCAGAAAACCACTGTCAGTAACTACAGTTTGTCGCTACATCTGTAAGTGCAAGTTAAAACTCTACTACGCAAAGCCAAAGCCATTTATAAACAACACCCAGATGGATTGATGCAAAGTGGAAAAGTGGTCTGACGAGTACACATTTCAAATTGTTTTTGGAAACTGTGGACATTGTGTCCTCCGGACCAAAGAAGAAAATAACCATCCAGACTTTTATAGGTGCAAAGTTCAAAAGCCAGCATCTGTGATGGTATGGGGATGAAATATATAAATGAACATTTAACATACATATAAATGATGAATGAAATGTATAAATGAACATTTAACATCACTTCTACCAATATTGAACAATGAGCCACCTTCATACTTTGTTACAAATTATTTTTTGTATTCAGTAGTGTTTCTCACCTTCTTTATCAAAATGCTGGCATTTGCAACTAATTATTAGATTTATTTTCAAGCCGGTAACTTTCTACTTTTTCAAGACCGATACTGATACCGATAAATTATAACCTATATATATATATATCTTATTTAATTAAAAAGTCCGATTTAAATGCAGTTTGTGCACACCTGGCGATAGGAAAGACTCAAACAAAGGTTGATTTGACAAACTCTACCTATGGATTTCTCATACCGTATTTTTCGGACTATAAGTCGCAGTTTTTTCCATAGTTTGGCCGGGGGTGCGACTTATACTAAGGAGCACACATTACCGTAAAATATCAAATAATATTATTGAGCTCATTCACGTAAGAGACTAGACGTATAAGATGTCATCGGATTTAGCGATTAGGAGTGACAGATTGTTTGGTAAACGTATAGCATGTTCTATATGTTATAGTTATTTGAATGACTCTTACCATAATATGTTACGTTAACATACCAGGCACGTTCTCAGTTGGTTATTTATGCGTCTTATAACGTACACTTATTCAGCCTGTTGTTCACTATTCTTTATATATTTTAAATTGCCTTTCAAATGTCTATTCTTGGTGTTGGGTTTTATCAAATAAATTTCCCCAAAAAATGCGACTTATACTCCAGTGCGACTTATATATGTTTTTTTCCTTCTTTATTATGCATTTTCGGCCGGAGCGACTTACTGTCCGAAAAATTCGGTAACTATTCTTACGAGCTAAATACATCCCAAAAATAGTCTGTGGCTCCATGTGGTCTGCTGGCCGACGCGGTCCAGTGTCTTCAGCCAGGGCCGTAACTAGGATTTGACAAATGCCAAGGCCAAAAATTGGTGGTCCAAGAGGAGCTTTGAAAGGCTGAAATCATGGGTATTCCACCACCTTATAAATAATATCATCTTTTCTACAATAACAAAAGCTTTCATTGAGGTAGAACTATCACAAGTCTTTGTCTTTGACAATCAGCATGATTTTGTAACAGTCTACCTTTTTTTTATAAATATGCTGAAGTTACTTCAACTTCATCTACGACAGGGAATTGAACCCAAGAACACAAGTACCAATGACGCACGCTACGAGAGCCAGCGGAAGTCTCCGGGGGAAACCTGTTCTCATCTTCTTATCAGTGACAGAGCATGACGTGGCCAGGAATACAAAATGGTTAAAATTTCATATAAAGCACCTTGTCATTCAATAATTTACATTTGACATGTACTTCTTCACGCTAAACGGCCCCGCCATGGATTGCAAAGCCCGACGCACAGCGCGTGTTCTGCGTTTAGGGCGGGGTGTGCTGTATTTTCTGGGAACAGAAAGGTTTTATACCGACAACTAGAGATGTCCGATAATATCGGACTGCCGATACTATCGGTCGATAAATGCTTCAAAATGTAATATCGGAAGTTATTGTTATCGGTTTCAAAAAGTAAAATGTATGACTTTTTAAAACGCCGCTGTACAGAGTGGTACACGGACGTAGGGAGAAGTACAGAGCAGTTGCGTCTCCCAGTCATACTTGCCAACCCTCCCGATTTTCCCGGGAGACTCCCGAATTTCAGTGCCCCTCTCGAAAGACTCCCGGGGCAACCATTCTCCCGAATTTCTCCCGATTTCCACCCAGACAACAATATTGGGGGCGTGCCTTAAAGGCACTGCCTTTGCGTGCCGGCCCAATCACATAATACCTATGGATTTTCACACACACAATTGAATGCAACGCATACTTGGTCAACAGCCAAGTAGACCAATTATATACGGGTGACCGTATAAACAACTGTAACACTGTTACAAATATGCGCCACACTGTGAACCCACACCAAACAAGAATGAAAAACACATTTCTGGAGAACATCCGCACCGTAACACAACATAAACACAACAGAACAAATACCCAGAACCCCTTGCAGCACTAACTCTTCCGGGACACTACAATATACACCCCCCGCTACCCCCAACCCCCAGCCCACCCAATCCCGCCCACCTCAACCTCCTCATACTCTCTCAGGGAGAGCATGTCCCAAATTCCAAGCTGCTGTTTTGAGGCATGTTACAAAAAATAATGCACTTTGTGACTTCTAATAATAAATATGGCAGTGCCATGTTGGCATTTTTTTCCATAACTTGAGTTGATTTATTTTGGAAAATCTTGTTACATTGTTTAATGCATCCAGCGAGGCATCACATCAAAATTAGGCATAATAATGTGTTAATTCCACGACTGTATATATCGGTATCGGTTGATATCGGAATCGGTAATTAAGAGTTGAACAATATCGGAATATCGGATATCGGCAAAAAAGCCATTATCGGACATCTCTACCGACAACGTTTCACGTCAATTTTATTCAGGTGAAACCAGCATTGGTGACGCCAGTATGATTTAATGTTACGTTGTTGCCTGGAGTTGTAGCATGACCAAAGATTGTATATCGAGAGAGGATGATCATCCGCACACAATGTCCTATACAAAGTCTACATCTGCAATCGGTGCTATATTATTTTTGTCACTTAAAAAAATACAGAGGACATGACCTCGGTGTGCTCAATGGTAGATACGGCCATGTCTTCAGCGATGGTGGGGGGACTGGTCGTCCAGAACCATCATTTCTATGAATAAATTGCAGATCTCTTTGGCCCCAGGGTCGTCTCTGATGGGCTTTTTGCACTTTTCGAATGGAGCAGTGGTGTGAACAGCCCACGGCTTTTCTTTAGCAGCTCAGGCAATCCATGGGCTTTCTGGGCGTCGTCATGGCCATGCTGGTGGCGTTTCAGGGTGGTTGGTAAGGTTTGATGTGTTGAAGCCCGACATTTTTTTCCTTTCTTGCGGAGTGTTCACACGGCATTTGGTACAGATGGTACGCCGGGTGACTTCCTCTGAAGGAGTCAAGGAGTATCGCATGATTGCCTCAATTGAGTTTTGACCGCCAGGTAAGGCACGCTTGATTTGACAGCAACCCGCGGCTCTGGAGTAGGATTCGGCTTTTTAGTGGATCCCTGAAACATTTTTAAAAAAGGATTGAAAATGGAAGAATGTTTTTTGTTTGAGGACAAACATGAAACAAACCTTCCCAATTGTTAGAAATCCCACTGTTTATAATGGTTGTATGTATGCTTCACTGATGAGAGTATTTGGTGAACATAATTTTATCCTACTAATTTTGGCGGTTCTTGAACTCACCGTAGTGTGGACTGTGACTCAACAGTTAGTTTACATGTAAAATCTTCCACTCCTTCTTTATCTCATTTTGTCCACGAAATCTTTTATACTGTGCTTGAATGCACAAAGGTGAGCTTTGTTGATGTTATTGACTTGTATGGATTGCTGATCAGGCATATTTGGTCAGTGCATGACTGCAAGCTAATCAATGCTAACATGCTATTTAGGCTAGTTGTATGTACATATTGCATCATTATGCCTCGTATGTAGGTATATTGGAGCTCATTTAATTTCATTTACTTATGTCCTCTTTGTATTTAATTTATATTTACATGTCTCATGACACATTATCTGTATGTAATATTGGCTGCATTTCAGATAATTGTTTGTGTGCCATGTTGTTCCAGACCACAGCAAACATTACCTAGCTTGCCAAAGATTGTAATAAAACTTAAAAGAAGACATCCTGCCGTTTCCTGTACCTTGGATACACACATTTACACTTTAGGCCAGGGGTCCCCAAACTTTTTGACTCGGGGGCCGCATTGGGTTAAAACAATTTGGCCGGGGGCCGGGCTGTATATATATATATATATATATATATATATATATATATATATATATATATATATATATATATATATATATATAGCGCACTTTCCGCGTGCGCGATGATGTCACGTTATCGATGAGAAAATGCAAGGAGACACCGTGAGTAGCAAGCGGTACAAAGTGGATAAGAAAAGACAGAATTTTTTGAATTTTCTTATTTATTTTTTATTTATTTTTAATTTTTAATTTTTTTGTACTTGGGACTTCCCGCGGGCCTGATTTTGGACGCTGGTGGGCCGGATCCGCCCTGCGGGCCGTAGTTTGGGGACCCCTGCTTTAGGCCATTAAAAGCCAGTCATTTCCAGGAGTTATCTCACCTTCTGAGTAGTCTCTGATTTACTCATAGTTTCTAATGTTGTAAAAATGTGTAGAATAAATATTACATTTCAACATTTCTGTCAACGAAGATTTGCTTCAGCCTGCGACACATAGTCATTTTGATAGTAGGCTAGTATAGCTAATATAGACACTTATCTCATGTGTTGCCTTCATTATAAGACTTATATACGGCTTTTTTAATTTATTTATTTTTTTGCTCCAATATGGCTCTTTTAACATTTTGGGTTGCCGACCCTTGCCCTAACCATAGTACATCTATGGGTAATTAGAATTTTTTTTAAAATTGGTTATTGGAATGATTTTTGAATATTATTGGATTTATCGGTGTGACGTCATAATTCCCAATATAGATCCGATAATTTAGAGCGACCGTGTCAGCATCTCAATGGATCTAGGTTCGATTCCTGCTTCCGCCATCCTAGTCACTGCTGTTGTGTCCTTGGGCAAGACACTTTTACCCACCTGCTCCCAGTGCCACCCCCACCAGTTTAAATATAGCTTAAATTTGTAGAAAATGGGTGTCACTATGTGAAGCGCTTTGAGAGGCGAGAGAAAAGACACTATATAAATATAATTCACTTGATATACGAAAAACGAGGGACATTTTTGCAAACATTCATCAGACCATACGAAAAGTGGGGCAAAAGCAAAGTAGTTTCGTTTACAATCAAAGGAAACTGAGTCAGCTGCGGTTGCTTTTTCAGGCTGCTGATTGGCCAAAATGTGCACGATAGCCGGTGACTACACCACTGCAGTGTGGATTAGCATTTTTTGTGGTGTTTTTTGAAAATATCCCTGGCCTATTTTTCTGTGGGAATGATTGTTATTTACAATCATCGTGGCTTAATGGCATGCAGCTTTTCACAATAATGGCGTGGCGGTGATTGGGCTCATTTGTTGGACTGCCATCAAGCGTAACTGGAGCGTGATCTATTAGAATACATATGTTTTATTGATGTAAGGGGCCTCGTGTTTATCACGCCGTTCATTTATTTATAGGTCGATGCTGAGATTTTTGTCTTGTTTTCTTCTTCCAGTAATGAATAGGATAAGCCTTGAAGCTTATCCACCGCTCGCTTTCATGCACCCCCCCACCGCGCCCCACTATCTCGCTCTCAAAAAGCCAAATTGAAATAGTGCATTTCTTTAAAGCCTCCAGTCCTACGGAGCGCCTTTGCTGCAGTCTGTCAGCATCACTGATGTGCGAGCGTTTGAAGGTGATCCCGTTTTAGCAAATCCTGCCGCATTATGTAACTTTTGACTGTTTTACATTTGGCACTCACGGAACAAAATCGGTATTTGGGTCAGTCCCTCTGAGTGTCTGCTGCGTGCACAACGCAGGGTTTAGTTTATTTATTTATCCGTCAGGAGCGCCTCTGGTGACACATTCACCGGTCACATATTTATTTACAGTGGGTGCAGATATTGCGCCTGGCTTGGACTCTGGCCCCATGGGAGAGTTACTTGCATAATCACACACCGGGTGATATTATTAAGTCGGCGCGGGTTCGAAGGTCGACACATTCCTCGGCGAGAGAGTCAGTCAGTCAGATATGGGTTAAGACTGGGCACTTTTTGAGCCGTATCATGAGGCCGTCACAAGACGAGGAACACAATTTGATCCGTGAAGCTATTTGACTTCCAAGTTGTTCTCATTCCAAAACGACTCCTGCCATACTTAAAGGGTCACACTGCAGGTCAATTCCGATTTTTGTTGCCCGTATGTGACCTGTATCAGATTTGTTCATGTCAATATAAACAGTGCAATTCCGAATTTTTCAAATCCGACCCATGCCTCTTTCGTTTGTGTATAGAGATGTCCAATAATGGCTTTTTGGCCGATATCCGATATTCCAATATTGTCCAACTCTTAATTACCGATTCCGATATCAACCGATACCGATATATACAGTCGTGGAATTAACACATTATTATGCCTAATTTTGGGGTGGTTTGGTGGTAGCGGGGGGTGTATATTGTAGCGTCCCGGAAGAGTTAGTGCTGCAAGGGGTTCTGGGTATTTGTTCTGTTGTGTTTATGTTGTGTTACGGTGCGGATGTTCTCCGAAATGAGTTTGTCATTCTTGTTTGGTGTGAGTTCACAGTGTGGCGCATATTTGTAACAGTGTTAAAGTTGTTTATACCTCCACCTGTATGGCTGACTTGTGTGTGTGTGTAAAAGCGGCAAAAATTCTGTGACTGGGCCGGCACGCTGTTTGTATGGAGGAAAAGCGGACGTGACGAAAGGCTCATTTCATCACTTTCCAGGAGTGGACTTTAGAGGGTACCGACCAGGACCTTGAAAATATTAACATTTTTGCCGGAATACACATTGTTAATAAGTCTATTGTACCTATTTTTGGCATAAATGAAGCAATTTCATGCATAAAAGTAGCAATACTATTGTAGCATTGCTCACTAGATGAGACCAAACTAATCAGAGAGCGCTGTTCAGTATCGTGGCCACTGATTGGCTCAGCCTCTGATAGCATTACTGTATTCGATTAAAGAGTGTAAAGGTAACCATGTAGGTGTTGTTTCATGTCTAATGCATGTTAAATACTGTGTTTATAACTAGAGATGTCCGATAATGGCTTTTTTGCCGATATCCGATATTCCAATATTGTCCAACTCTTAATTACTGATTCCGATATCAACCGATACTGATATATACAGTCGTGGAATTAACACATTGTTATGCCTAATTTTGTTGTGATGCCGCGCTGGATGCATTAAACAATGTAACAAGGTTTTCCAAAATAAAGCAACTCAAGTTATGGAAAAAAATGCCAACATGGCACTGCCATATTTATTATTGAAGTCACAAAGTGCATTATTTTTTTTAACATGCCTCAAAACAGCAGCTTGGAATTTGGGACATGCTCTCCCTGAGAGAGCATGAGGAGGTTGAGGTGGGCGGGGTTGAGTTGGGGGGGTAGCGGGGGGTGTATATTGTAGTGTCCCAGAAGAGTTAGTGCTGCAAGGGGTTCTGGGTATTTGTTCTGTTGTGTTTATGTTGTGTTACGGTGCGGATGTTCTCCCGAAATGTGTTTTTCATTCTTGTTTGGTGTGGGTTCACAGTGTGGCGCATATTTGTAACAGTGTTAAAGTTGTTTATACGGTCACCCTCAGTGTGACCTGTATGGCTGACTTGTGTGTGTGTGTAAAAGCCGCAAAAAATATGTGACTGGGCTGGCACGCTGTTTGTATGGAGGAAAAGCAGACCTGACGACAGGTTGTAGAGGACGCTAAAGGCAGTGCCTTTAAGGCACGCCCCCAATACTGTTGTCCGGGTGGAAATCGGGAGAAATTCGGGAGAATGGTTGCCCCGGGTAGATTTTCGGGAGGGGCACTGAAATTCGGGAATCTCCCGGGAAAATCGGGAGGGTTGGCAGGTATGCCCTACGTCCGTGTTTTACCGGATATGTATCGCTCCGTACCGCGGCGTTTTAAAAAGTCATTAATTTTACTTTTTGAAACCGATAGTACATTTTAAAGCATTTATCGGCATCTTTATTTGTGTATACTATTGTTGTCCCGATACCAATATTTTGGTACCGGTATCAAAATTATTTCAAAACTTTTCGGTACTTTTCGATACTTTTCTAAATAAAAAGGAACCACAAAAAATTGCATTATTGTCTTCGGGTACATTAAACATATGTTTCTTATTGCAAGTTTGTCCTTGAATAAAATACTGAACATACTAGACAACTAGTCTTTTAGTATTAAGTAAGCTAACAAAGGCTCCTAATTTAGTCTGCTGACATATGTAGTAACATATTGTGTCATTTATCATTCTATTATTTTTTCAAATTTATTAAGGACAAGTGGTAGAAAATGAATTATTAATCTACTTGTTCATTTACTGTTAATATCTGCTTACTACTTAACATGTTCTATCTACACTTCTGTTAACATGTAATAATCACTTATTCTTCTGTTGTTTGATACTTTACATTAGTTTTGGATGATACCACAAATTTGGGTATCAATCCGATACCAAGTCGTTACAGGATCATACATTAGTCATATTCAAAGTCCTCATGTGTCCAGGGACATATTTCCTGAGTTTATAAACATAATATACTTTTTTTTTTAAACGAAATAAGATGTTGTGATGCCAAAAAATATTGACGTAATCATAGTAGTATTGACTAGATACATTACAGTGGATGTTAGTGTAGATCCACCAATGGTGTTGTTAAAATTTTGACGCCAATGAGCTACAGTGTGTAGTGAAGCATGTTAAGCTATTCTTCGTCCTGCAGGGATGATACTTGTAAGAAACATACTTTATTTGTCGCCATGGAGGCGAGGATTAGTGATTTAGAAGTAGCTAAAACACTGCCGACTGCGGCTGGACTTTAGCCGCTAGCTAGCTAGCCATGTCTTAAAGCACCTCTTCCTGAGGGCGTTTCAGTGTTATAACGTCACCTTTATCGTTAGTTTTTTCGCCAAAATGCGTCCGTTCTCCCTTTTCTGTCTACACACCTTGTTTGTTAGTACTCCGTGATTGTGCACTGCGGAACATGCTTGTCTGCTCGTAAACCAGCAATGACATAACATGACGACGACGGGTCACGGAAGAGGGAACCGGTACTTTTTAGAGGCGGTATAGTACCGAATATGATTCATTAGTATCGCGGTACTATACTAATACCGGTATACCGAACAACCCTAGTGTATACCAATCAGAAATGTATCAAAATGGTCTCGTTTATCTGACCAATACGTCATCGAATAGTGTTAAAAGGGAACTGCACTTTTGTTGGAATTTTGCCTATCACTTACAATATTTGTGAAAGACATGACGACGGATGGATTTAAAAAAAATAAATGCATTCTTATTTGTAAATAAACATAAATAAAAGTCCGCTTACATCGGAGCCAATGGGAGCTCCACTATATCGCCCATAAAATCCAATAAATAACCAATTCAAAAAGCGCCAACAATACTTCATTTACAGTTCGTGATTTGAGTGTGAATGTTGTCTGTCTATCTGTGTTGGCCCTGCGATGAGGTGGCGACTTGTCCAGGGTGTACCCCGCCTTCCGCCCGATTGTAGCTGAGATAGGCTCCAGCACCCCCCGCGACCCCGAACGGGACAAGCGGTAGAAAATGCATGGATGGATGGATTTGTATATCAAGCAAGTATTAGTGATAATGTTATTATAAGAGCTAATGCAGACAAACTATTTATAAAGTTTTTTCTAGATCATAAATCATGCATCTCACCTGGACATGAGACGTCTGAGTAGGTATTCTGACAAGTTGGTACACTTTGACAGCCATGTAGGACCCGTCAGTGGCGAGGACGACACGAAAAGACTAATGACAGCAGACCTTGTACATTAAGTGATGTTTTATTATGTTTGTTGACTCTCATGAAGTCTGCAGTGAGTAATAATCAGTGAGGAACAAAATAAAGCAAATATCGCGATGCGTTTTTGAAATTAATGCACCGCACTTGCTTAAAATGATCAAAATACGAAAATATTAAATGTTATTATAAATGTGCCCGTCACTACATTACCTCACGTAGAGGTAATGTAGAGGTGTTTGGGGTTTTTTTTACGAGTTTTATTGGCAGAATTGTGCAGCTCCCACGGGCTCCATTGTAAGCGGACTTTTGATCGCATTTATTTATCATCTAAAATGCAAAAAAAAAAAAAATCTGTCACCATGTCACTTATAATGATTGTGAACGATTCCCCCAAAAAGTGTAGTTCTCCTTTAAAGGCCTACTGAAACCCACTACTACTGACCAAGCAGTCTGATAGTTTATACATCAATGATGAAATCTTAGCATTGCAACACATGCCAATACGGCCGGGTTAGATTAGTAAAGTGCAATTTTAAATTTCCCGCGAAATATTCTGCTGAAAACGTCTCGGTATGATGACGTTTGCGCGTGACGTCACAGATTGTAGCGGACATATTGGGACACCATTGTGGCCAGCTAATAAGTCGTCTGTTTTCATCGCAAAATTCCACAGTATTCTGGACATCTGTGTTGGTGAATCTTTTGCAATTTGTTTAATGAACAATGAAGACAGCAAAGAAGAAAGCTGTAGGTGGGATCGGTGTATTAGCGGCCAGCTGCAGCAACACAACCAGGAGGACTTTGAGTTGGATAGCAGACGCGCTACTGTGATCATGCAGCTTCGGCTTCCAAACATTTGATCGCTTGTCCGTACGTGCGTGCCGCTAAGTGCATGTCACGTACGTAACTTTGGGGAAATATATGTGCTGTATAGGGTTGGGTATCGAGTATCGATTGGAACCGGGACTAACTTTCCGATTCTCCCGGAATCGTTCAAAAGTTTAAATTTCGGTTCCTAGTTTCGATACCCAGTCCGCCGACCGGAAAAAAAGAATAAGTCCGCCGACCGGAAGAAGAAGCCGCTAAACACCAACGAAGAAGCGCCCACCGCCGGAAGTGTTAGCATAGCCGAGCCTATGTAGCCGAGCGAGTCAGTCATGCATGGATAGCGGGCGTCGGCGGTCGAAGTGTGGCTTTATTTTACTAAAAAAAATGAAATATCGGCGAAATGTAACACGTGCGACAGGACTGTTTCATGCTTAGGAGGGTGCACGTCGAACATGATGAAGCACCTCCGAGTACAAATAAATGCGTGTCCCGTCTTCGACGCGCTGCGCCGACCGTCCTCCTGTGCCTCTTCCTCTGGCTTCGACGCCCAGCCTGGCACCTCGGTGACTGCATTGCAGTCCGAATCCGGTAAGTAAAACAATATATATGCAACAAATAATGTGTTTTGCGCCAACGTCGAGGCAGCTAACAAATTAGCCCGCATATTTTTTCATAGACAATTTACAACCTGCTAGCCAGGCTCCGCGATGTGCTCAGCGTACTCCGTTCACCGTAGCGGCAATGGGGAAGATGTCGGTGCCACAGACGGAAGAGTGCCACAGAAAGGTCACTGCACACATAGTCAAAAGACTGCATCCCTTTTCAGAGGTGGAATCTCCAACATTTAGGTTAGTTAAGCAATAACAATAGAGCTAAGCTAATTGATACTGGGGTAAACAGTAACAGCAACATTACATGTTTGTTTATGTTTGCAGGGATATGGTGAAAACTCTCAACCCAAAATACATACCCCCTTCCAGGGACTACCTGTCAAACACATTGATCCCGGCATGGTACAAGAAGAATCGGAACCGAGAATCGTCAGGAATCGGAATCGAAACAAAGAATCGGAATCGGAATCGTTCGAATTCAAACGATACCCAACCCTAGTGCTGTATGAACTTTGCGGAAGTGAACGGTACTTTGGGCTGTGGGATTGAGTGTGTTGTGCGGGTGTTTGAGTTGTATTGGTGGGTTATATAGACGGGAGGGGGGAGGTGTTTGTTATGCGGATTAATTTGTGGCATATTAAATATAAGCCTGGTTGTGTTGTGGCTAATAGAGTATATATATGTCTTGTGCTTATTTACTGTTTTAGTCATTCCCAGCTGAATATCAGGTCCCACCCGCCTCTCACAGCATCTTCCCTATCTGAATCGCTTCCACTGCCCTCTAGTCCTTCACTCTCACTTTCCTCATCCACGAATCTTTCATCCTCGCTCAAATTAATGGGGTAATCGTCGCTTTCTCGGTCCGAATCGCTCTCTCTGCTGGTGGCCATGATTGTAAACAATGTGCAGATGTGAGGCGCTCCACAACCTGTGACATCACGCTACTTCCAGTACAGGCAAGGCTTTTTTATCAGCGACCAAAAGTTGCGAACTTTATCGTCGATGTTCTCTACTAAATCCTTTCAGCAAAAATATGGCAATATCGCAAAATGATCAAGTATGACACATAGAATGGACCTGCTATCTCCGTTTAAATAAGAAAATGTCATTTCAGTAGGCCTTTAAGAGTCATAGTTCTTTATCAAAATAGACTGTTGCAAAACAAATAGTGAAAAATGGCCGCAAAAACAGGCCAAAGTAATGTTTTAGGAACTCACATCAATGTACCACCACCTCAGACATCGAAGCAAATGTGCCACAAATTGCAAGAGACTAAATGCTTGCCCTCTTTTTTCTTAATCTCCTACGCGCAATAATTCCGTTCAGAAAATGTAGACTTTGATTGCACAAAATCCTTGAAATTGCCACAAATATGCCTGTACATTCTAGAATTGAAACCATGTTTACTTATCATGTATATAAGTAAACATATGCATGACATGCAGAGAGGACATCAGGCGGGGTCAGTTCGCGTTCACATTAGACATCGCATTTTTTTTGTCATGTGAACAATTACATAAAAAGATTGGATTTGACAAAAAAATGGATTCCAACCATTAAAATACTTTGTATAGTTGAAGACTTACGGTCATTTGAAAACATCACTGCACATCATAATGGCAGCTACACTTTCCATTTTAAAGATCGGAAAAAATTATTTGGGAATGTCCAGCGGGCCATATTGAAAAGCTTAAAGGCCTACTGAAACCCACTACTACCGACCACGCAGTCTGATAGTTTATATATCAATGATGAAATCTTAACATTGCAACACATGCCAATACGGCCGGGTTAACTTATAAAGTGCAATTTTAAATTTCCCGCTAAACTTCCGGTTGAAAACGTCTATGTATGATGACATATGCGTGTGACGTCAATCGTTGAACCGGAAGTATCGGTACCCCATTGAATCCAATACAAAAAAGCTCTGTTTTCGCGTTCTCGACTCTCATTTTCAAGAGGATATAGTATCCGAGGTGGTTTAAAATACAAATCCGTGACCCACAATAAAAAAAGGAGAAAGTGTGGAATCCAATGAACCCTTGTACCTAAGTTACGGTCAGAGCGAAAAAATATACGTCCTGCACTGCACTGTAGTCCTTCACTCTCACTTTCCTCATCCACAAATCTTTCATCCTCGCTCAAATTAATGGGGTAATCGTCACTTTCTCGGTCCGAATCTCTCTCGCTGCATTGTAAACAATGGGAAAATGTGAGGAGTCCTTCCTCCGGTGACGTCACGCTACTTCCGGTACAGGCAAGGCTTTTTTTTATCAGCAACCAAAAGTTGCGAACTTTATCGTTGATGTTCTCTACTAAATCCTTTCAGCAAAAATATGGCAAATGATGAAGTATGACACATAGAATGGATCTGCTATCCCCATTTAAATAAAAAACATTAATTTCAGTAGGCCTTTAACGGGCCGCAGGTCTGCTTTAAAGATACCTCACAGAAACAAACACGTCAACATTACTGCCACCTTGTGGAGTTTTATGAGCACTGCGGGAATTATTTGCTACATTTGTATGTACCGTTTGTGTTTTCGACTGATTCATTGTTGGTTGTAAAAATGGAAATCTCTTTTGTAGTGGCAACACGTCACATCCACCTTGTGTTGGACTTTTGCGGCCAAAAATTCTCGTTTGAACTCCTTCAATTGTGAAACTGTCGAGGTTTCAATGTTTCATTGTGATTGTATCATATCGTCCACTGTAAAATGACCTGACTGATTTTTATTCTCCTGTAAAAAAAACATTTTTCCATGCTGTGCAGATGGAAAGCTGGAACATTCACACCCCTTGTTCGAACACACACACGCACACACACACGCGCACAATGAATCAGATGAGAATGATTTTATAATCCGCAGCAATAATAAACTTCTTTGAACGCCTTAATTGGCTCTTCCTGGAACGACACAGTTGCGCTTCATTTGATCTGATGAAAGCGTAATGTTGCTTCTCTCCCTCCCTCCCTCCCCTCGGGGGGAGCATGCACAACACCGCACAAATAATGAATTAAGAACACAACTCCTTCCCCCCCCCCCCCCCCCTGCCTACTCCTGTTTTTGATTATTTTCTCCCTAATGACTTTCATGATAATAAAGCAGGCAAATTCATAGCGAAACACTTCAATCGTGTTAGCTTGCCTGCTAGATTGGCAATATTGTTTTGTGGTCTATCCAATTTCTGTGTCCTGGGAAGACGTTCATGAAGGTCACATGGAAGCTTGGTGGTTCTGTGAAGCGTTTAGACCAGGGGTGTCAAACGTACGGCCAGAGGGCCGGATCAGGCCCGCGAAAGGGTTTTTCCGGCCCACGGTATGAGTTTGCTAAGTATAAAAAATAGAGATGTCCGATAATGGCTTTTTTGCCGATATTCCGATATTGTCCAACACTTAATTACTGATTCCGATATATACAGTCGTAGAATTAACACATTGTTATGCCTAATTTTGTTGTGATGCCCCGCTGGATGCATCAAACCAAAATAAATCAACTCAAGTTATGGAAAAAAATGCCAACATGGCACTGCCATATTTATTATTGAAGTCACAAAGTGCATTATTTTGTTTTAACATGCCTCAAAACAGCAGCTTGGAATTTGGGACATGCTCTCCCTGAGAGAGCATGAGGAGGTTGAGAGCAGGGGGGTGTATATTGTAGTGTCCCGGAAGAGTTAGTGCTGCAAGGGGTTCTGGGTATTTGTTCTGTTGTGTTTATGTTGTGTTACGGTGCGGATGTTCTCCCGAAACGTGTTTATCATTCTTGTTTGGTGTGGTTTCACAGTGTGGCGCATATTTGTAACAGTGTTAAGGTTGTTTATACGGTCACCCTCAGTGTGACCTGTATGGCTGTAGACCAAGTATGCCTTGCATTCACTTCTGTGTGTGAAAAGCCGTAGATATTATGTGATTGGGCCGGCACGCAAAGGCAGTGCCTTTAAGATTTATTGGCGCTCTGTACTTCTCCCTACGTCCGTGTACACAGCGGCGTTTTAAAAAGTCATAAATTTTACTTTTTGAAACCGATACCGATAATTTCCGATATTACGTTTTAAAACATTTTTCGGCTGATAATATCGTCAGTCCGATATTATCGGACATCTCTAATAAAAATTAACCTGAAATTTTTGAATGAAAGAAACTGCTGTTCTAAATGTGTCCACTTGATGTCGCAATAGCAATTATTTGTATCTTTGTAGATGATGCTACATATGTACAAAATAAACCACGTGATGTTAGTGCATCGGTCGGGGAAAATGATCAAACTACATAAATAACATACTGTAATTAGATTTTGATGTCATTTTTTTTATCTTGATAGATTGATTATCACCCAAGAGTTGACTGATGAACATTATCACATAATTTAATTCAGAAAATATAAATAACGACAAAGAAAGATAGAATACTATTAACCGCAACATGTAAGTGTAAAAAAAACAACAACAACATTATGATTTGTACATTTTCAGAATGTGCTTGTTCTATTTTTAAACTAAGAAACAATCTGAAGTTGTCTTTATTTTTAAGTTATCATGCTATGATTTTACCAGTCTGGCCCACTTGGGAGTAGATTATTCTCCATGTGGCCCCCCATCTAAAATAAATTTGACACCCCTGATTTCGAAATTTTTTCAGAAAACGTGTTCTGTCGGGGAAGGTCAAGGAATATCCCTTGTGGATTTATACGGGGACTGAGCTAATAAGATCCGAATACCACACAGCCAAACTTGAAAATTGTGTGTACTCTTAGTGGGTGATTTATTAAGACTGCGTGTGCAACTAATACCAAGTGCAAACGTGGTGCAGACCGTCCTATTGAAATGAGGAGTTTGTGTGTATTACACAGTTCTCACCATGGACACACTCATTTCTCTCCACATTTATGTTATCATGCTCCTACCTGTGGCATTTTGCTATGTTTCAAAACATGCAGCAGAAAAATATAATATTTTAGAAGCAGTCCTGCATTGCGATCTTCGGGAGACGCTGGGACTAATTACGAGCATGCGCTTCAATGATCCAGGCGCAAGAAAACGCACATTTGTTTTCATGTAGGAGATATGTTAATATATCTGGTACAGTATATGCAAAAAACGAAGACCACTAAAAAAATATCAGCAGACAATATGTTGCTGGAAAGATGATGTTTAATATTATTATATAGTACCATATTGTCCATACTATAAGCCTGTATTTTTCTTTCGTATGCTTTGAACCCTGCGGTTTATAAAACAGTGCGGCTAATTGATGGATTTTTTTTCACTAACTTCCAGAATGTTTTGTATTCGACAAATAGTTTTCATAAAACACCGGTCACTGCCCTCACTATGCTCACGACAATATTCGTTCTGTTTAGTGCAGGGGTCCCGAAACTACGGATACGGCCCGCTAGCATCCATAATCTGGCCCGCGGGAAGTCCCAAGTTAAAAAAAATATATATATTATATCTTTTTTGTTAAGTAGTATTTTTTTAATCTGTCCTTTTTAGCCCATCCATTAATCAATTTTCTACCGCTTGTTGCTCTCAGGGTCTCCTAGCCACTCAGGCAGATCAAATTGTCAAAAAATGCATTATCCCAATGATAACGTGACAAGTGCGCGCTCTTTCAGTCAATTTGTGCACACGGAAAAAAAATTGCGAAATCTTTGGAGAAACGTAAAATAGATTCGGAGTGTAGAGTTGTGACTTTTTTTTTTGTTTAGTGTAAGGCAGGGGTGTCAAACTCATTTTAGATGGGGGGCCACATGGAGAAAAATCTACTCCCAAGTGGCCAGACTGGTAAAATCACGGCACGATAAATTAAAAATAAAGACAACTTCAGATTGTTTTCTTAGTTGAAAAATAAAACAAGCACATTCTGAAAATATACAAATCATAATGTTGTTGAGGTTTTTTTTTTTACACTTACATGTTACGGTTAATAGTATTCTATCTTTCTTTGTCGCTATTTATACTTTCTGAATAAATGATGTGATAATGTTCCTCAGTCAACTCATTGGTGTTAATTTTCAATCTATCCATCCATCCATCTTCTTCCGCTTATCCGAGGTCGGGTCGCGGGGGCAGCAGCTTAAGCAGGGAAGCCCAGACTTCCCTCTCCCCAGCCACTTCGTCCAGCTCCTCCCGGGGGATCCCGAGGCGTTCCCAGGCCAGCCGGGAGACATAGTCTTCCCAACGTGTCATGGGTCTTCCCCGTGGCCTCCTACCGGTCGGACGTGCCCTAAACACCTCCCTAGGGAGGCGTTCGGGTGGCATCCTGACCAGATGCCCGAACCACCTCATCTGGCTCCTCTCGATGTGGAGGAGCAGCGGCTTTACTTTGAGCTCCCCCCGGATGGCAGAGCTTCTCACCCTATCTCTAAGGGAGAGCCCCGCCACCCGGCGGAGGAAACTCATTTCGGCCGCTTGTACCCGTGATCTTGTCCTTTCGGTCATAACCCAAAGCTCATGACCATAGGTGAGGATGGGAACGTAGATCGACCGGTAAATTGAGAGCTTTGCCTTCCGGCTCAGCTCCTTCTTCACCACAACGGATCGATACAGCGTCCGCATTACTGAAGACGCCGCACCGATCCGCCTGTCGATCTCACGATCCACTCTTCCCTCACTCGTGAACAAGACTCCGAGGTACTTGAACTCCTCCACTTGGGGCAGGGTCTCCTCCGCAACCCGGAGGTGGCACTCCACCCTTTTCCGGGCGAGAACCATGGATTCGGACTTGGAGGTGCTGATTCTCATCCCAGTCGCTTCACACTCAGCTGCGAACCGATCCAGCGAGAGCTGAAGATCCTGGCCAGATGAAGCCATCAGGACCACATCATCTGCAAAAAGCAGAGACCTAATCCTGCAGCCACCACACCAGATCCCCTCAACGCCTTGACTGCGCCTAGAAATTCTGTCCATAAAAGTTATGAACAGAATCGGTGACAAAGGGCAGCCTTCGCGTAGTCCAACTCTCACTGGAAACGTGTCCGACTTACTGCCGGCAATGCGGACCAAACTCTGGCACTGATCATACAGGGAGCGGACCGCCACAATCAGACAGTCCGATACCCCATACTCTCTGAGCACTCCCCACAGGACTTCCCGAGGGACACGGTCGAATGCCTTCTCCAAGTCCACAAAACACATGTAGACTGGTTGGGCAAACTCCCATGCACCCTCAAGGACCCTGCCGAGAGTATAGAGCTGGTCCACAGTTCCACGACCAGGACGAAAACCACACTGTTCCTCCTGAATCCGAGGTTCGACTATCCGGCGTAGCCTCCTCTCCAGCACACCTGAATAGACCTTACCGGGAAGGCTGAGGAGTGTGATCCCACGATAGTTAGAACACACCCTCCGGTTCCCCTTAAAGAGAGGAACCACCACCCCGGTCTGCCAATCCAGAGGTACCGCCCCCGATGTCCACGCGATGCTGCAGAGTCTTGTCAACCAAGACAGCCCCACAGCATCCAGAGCCTTAAGGAACTCCGGGCGGATCTCATCCACCCCCGGGGCCTTGCCACCGAGGAGCTTTTTAACTACCTCAGCAACCTCAGCCCCAGAAATAGGAGAGCCCACCACAGATTCCCCAGGCACTGCTTCCTCATAGGAAGACGTGTTGGTGGGATTGAGGAGGTCTTCGAAGTATTCCCTCCACCGATCCACAACATCCGCAGTCGAGGTCAGCAGAACACCATCTTCACCATACACGGTGTTGATAGTGCACTGCTTCCCCTTACTGAGGCGGCGGATGGTGGTCCAGAATCGCTTCGAAGCCGTCCGGAAGTCGTTTTCCATGGCTTCCCCGAACTCCTCCCATGTCCGAGTTTTTGCCTCCGCGACCGCCGAAGCCGCACACCGCTTGGCCTGTCGGTACCTGTCCGCTGCCTCAGGAGTCCTATGAGCCAAAAGAACCCGATAGGACTCCTTCTTCAGCTTGACGGCATCCCTCACCGCCGGTGTCCACCAACGGGTTCTAGGATTACCGCCACGACAGGCACCAACTACCTTGCGGCCACAGCTCCAATCAGCCGCCTCGACAATAGAGGTGCGGAACATGGTCCATTCGGACTCAATGTCCAGCACCTCCCTCGTGACATGTTCAAAGTTCTCCCGGAGGTGGGAATTGAAACTCTCTCTGACAGGAGACTCTGCCAGACGTTCCCAGCAAACCCTCACAATGCGTTTGGGCCTGCCAGGTCTGTCCGGCATCCTCCCCCACCATCGCAGCCAACTCACCACCAGGTGGTGATCGGTAGAAAGCTCCGCCCCTCTCTTCACCCGAGTGTCCAAAACATGAGGCCGCAAATCCGACGACACAACTACAAAGTCGATCATGGAACTGCGGCCTAGGGTGTCCTGGTGCCAAGTGCACATATGGACACCCTTATGTTTGAACATGGTGTTTGTTATGGACAATCCGTGACGGGCACAAAAGTCCAATAACAAAACACCGCTCGGGTTCAGATCCGGGCAGCCATTCTTCCCAATCACGCCTCTCCAGGTTTCACTGTCGCTGCCAACATGAGCATTGAAGTCCCCCAGTAGAACGAGGGAATCACCCGGGGGAGCACTCTCAAGTACTCCCTCGAGTGAATCCAAAAAGGGTGGGTACTCTGAGCTGCGGTTTGGCGCATAAGCGCAAACCACAGTCAGGACCCGTTCCCCCACCCGAAGGCGGAGGGAAGCTACCCTCTCGTCCACCGGGTTGAACTCCAACATGCAGGCTCTGAGCCGGGGGGCAACAAGAATTGCCACCCCAGCCCGTCGCCTCTCACTGCCGGCAACGCCAGAGTAGAAGAGAGTCCAGCCCCTCTCGAGAGAACTGGTTCCAGAGCCCTTGCTGTGCGTCGAAGTGAGTCCGACTATGTCTAGTCGGAACTTCTCCACCTCGCGCACTAGCTCATGCTCCTTCCCCCCCAGCGAGGTGACGTTCCATGTCCCAAGAGCTAGCTTATGTAGCCGAGGATCGGACCGCCAAGTGCCCTGCCTTCGGCTGCCGCCCAGCTCACATCGCACCCGACCTCTATGACCCCTGCTATGGGTGGTGAGCCCATTGGAGGGGGAACCCACGTTGCCTCTTCGGGCTGTGCCCGGCCGGGCCCCATGGGGACAGGCCCGGCCACCAGGCGCTCGCCATCGTGCCCCACCTCCGGGCCTGGCTCCAGAGGGGGGCCCCGGTGACCCGCGTCCGGGCGAGGGAAATCTGGGTCCATAGGTTTTATTTTTCATTGAGGTCTTCGAGCTGCTCTTTGTCTGATCCCTCACCTAGGACCAGTTTGTCTTGGGAGACCCTACCAGGGGGCATAAAGCCCCCGGACAACATAGCTCCTATTTTCAATCTATCAGATAAAAAAATTACCGTATTTTTCGGATTATAAATCGCAGTTTTTTTCATAGTTTGGTGCGATTCATACTCTGGAGCGATTTATGTGTGAAATGATTAATGCATTACCATAAAATATCAAATAATATTATTTATCTCATTCACGTAATAAACTAGGCGTATATTAACAATCGTCACACACACACACACGTCAACCACGTATAGCATGTTCTATATGTTATAGTTATTTGAAGGACTCTTACCATAATATGTTACGTTAACATACCAGGCACGTTCTCAGTTGGTTATTTATGCGTCATATAACGTACACTTATTCAGCCTGTTGTTCACTATTCTTTATTTATTTTAAATTGCCTTTCAAATGTCTATTCTTGGTGTTGGATTTGATCAAATAAATGTCCCCAAAAAATGCGATTTATACTCTGGTGCGACTTATATATGTTTTTTTCCTTCTTTATTATGCATTTTCGGCCGGTGCGATTTATACTCCGGAGCGATTTATAATCTGAAAAATACGATATATCCAAATCAAATTACAGGATGTTATTTATGTAGTTTGCTCATTTTCCTCGACCGGTGCACTAACATCATGTGGTTTATTTTTTTACATATGCAGCATAATCTACAAAGACACAAAGAATTGCTATTGCGACATCTAGTGGACACATGAAGCACAGCAGTTTCTTTCATTAAAACATTTTGGCTCATTTTTATACTTGGTAAACTCATCCCGCAGGCTGGATAAAACTTGTATGTTTGACACCCCTGGTGTAAGGAAAAGGCAGTTTGTCTAATCTGTAAAGAGACAGTGGCGGTGTTTAAAGAATGTAACATTGGCAGACACTATGAAACTCACCACAGAGGGCAGTATGCGAGCTTGCTGGGCAAAGTGAGGGCTAAACTAAACCGTGAATTTACTGCCCAGCAGAGTACAATGCTACGGCAAACACAGGCAAACCTGTCATCTGTCCGGGCCAGCTTCAAGGTAGCTAAACTATTATTATGTGCATATAAATGTAGTGATGCATGCCTTCGCGCCTGATTGAGGGTCGCTATGGCAACTACTCTTATTACAAGCCAGTTTGTCATCATCACCAGTTTGAAGCTAGTAATTGTTAGCCCCAGTTTGGTCCTATAGAAGCGCCCGGTAATTTGCACCGCATGTGCTTGGAGGAGGGGGGGCTGGATGCAAAGACGACTGGTGGTTTTAAAAGTGGCCAATGTGTGAGAACTTGAGCAGGACGATGTCAAAATTGCAGGCGACTTAGTCATCGCGGTGTGGGTGAGAGGCACTTGTTGGCGGCGATGAGGAATATGTACACTGACAGTGTGAATGGCGCGTCCATGAACTTATTATTGGCAGATATATCATGGATGCACGCACACTGGCCACTACATTAGGTACCCATGCACCCTCTCACCTAGGGGTGTCCAAAGTCTAGCCACTGTTTTCTTATCCCCGTCAAAAACAGAAAAGAAAAAAATACAGTGGTACCCGCATCGGCATTTGCCTCCATAAACAAATGCACAGATTTTTGTTTTTATATGTTGAAAAATACGTAGCCGTTTGTGCTTTTTCTGTCCAAAAATAGTCCGTAAAAAATAGTCCTTAACCGAAAAAATGCCCGGATGCGGGGGGGGGGGGGGGGGGGGGGGTCAATTTGACAAATGTACATTATAGAACCACTTGTATATGGTGATCTATCTGAATAAAACATCAACATATTAGCTTGGTGTTATTGTTCACTAAGCAAATTATTTTAATAACTAATAAACTAGGGATGTCCGATAATGGCTTTTTGCCGATATTCCGATATTGTCCAACTCTTAATTGCCGATACCGATATCAACCGATACCGATATATACAGTCGTGGAATTAACACATTATTATGCCTAATTTGGACAACCAGGTGTGGTGAAGATAAGGTCCTTTTAAAAAATAAAAAAAATAAAATAAAATAAGACAAATAAATTAAAAACATTTTCTTGAATAAAAAAGAAAGTAAAACACTTCATTCATTAACGGTGTTACAAAAAAGATCAGTTAGAATAATACATAATGTTGGATATAGAGAACATACAAACCCTTTATTTATTGAATCAAAAATACTGAAATTCCACGACATAGTGAATTTGCAAACAGCTAAAATTATGCACAAAGCAAACTATAACCTGCTACCCAAGAATATACAACAATTCTTCTCAAAAAAAGAGGATAAATATAATCTTAGAGAAAAACGTAATTTAAAACATTTGTTTGCACGTACAACACTTAAGACCTTCAGTATATCAATATGTGGAATTAAATTATGGAATGGATTAAGCAAAGCAATCAAACAATGTACTAATATGATACACTTCAAGAAACTCTTTAAACTTAAAGTGTTTACAAAGTACAATGAAGAAGAACCATGACAAACATTCTCAATTTATTTCATCCATCCATTCATTCATTCTTAAAGTAATCTTACTTATCTCATCATATGAAATATGACTTACTTCACCAATTATTATTATTAAATTCTTACTATTATTTATTTATTTATTTTTATTGTAATTACTTATGGAGTTTATTGTGAAAAAATTGTGAACAGGAAGTGAACAAAAAGTTTTGCAACTGTTATGTAAAGAAAAGGGGTAGGATTAAATAAGCTCTGCTTCTTCCTACTCCTTTTCGAACATGTTGAAAAGAAACTGGAAATTGTGATGTATCATGTTGTATGCTTGCATGTTCGAAATAAACTCAAAATCAACTCAACTCAACTCATATAAAAACAGTTAATAGAAACTAGTAATTAATGAAAATGAGTCAAATTAACTGTTAAAGGTTAGTACTGTTAGTGGACCAGCAGCACGCACAATCATGTGTGCTTACGGACTGTATCCCTTGCAGACTGTATTGATATATAATTGATATAGAACAAGAATATTAATAACAGAACGAAACAACCATTTTGTGTGAGTGTGAATGAGTGTAAATGGGGGAGGGAAGTTTTTTGGGTTGGTGCACTAATTGTACGTGTATTTTGTGTTTTTTATGATGATTTAATTAATAAAATAAAAATAAATTTTAAAAAACGATACCAATAAAAAAAAAAATTATACCGATAATTTCCGATATTACATTTTAAAGCATTTATCTCTACTAATAACACTGCAAAAAGTCAGAGTTTAAAAAAAAAGAAAAATACAAAAATTAGGGGTATTTTATTTGAACTAAGCAAAATTATCTGCCAATAGAACAAGAAAATTTGGCTTGTCAAGACTTTCCAAAACAAGTAAAATCAGCTAACCTCAATGAACCCAAAAATACCTTAAAATAAGTATATTCTCACTAATAACAAGTGCACTTTTCTTGGTAGAAAAAAAAAACGAGACCTTTTTGCTCAATATATGTTGAAAAATATTCTTAAATTAAGTAAATGCTAGTGCTATTATCTTGACATAATGATACGCGCTCGGCACCATGATTTTTTTTTTTCATGCTTGAAGTAAGAAATGATTACTTTAAAAAAGTAATTTTATACTTGTGAGTGTTGATGACACAGCTTTGCATCAGTTGATATTCTAGTTTCAAGCATGTTTTACTCAATATAGGTCATAATATCTCAGCAACAAGCTGTAATATCTTGCTGAGATAATTTAGGACCAAAACCCTTAAAACAAGTAAAACACTCTAACATAAAATCTGCTTAGTGAGAATAATTATCTTATCAGACAGAAAGTAAGCAAATATCACCCTTATTTTAGATATTTAATCTTACGTAGCTTTCAGTTTTTGCAGTGAATTTATCTCAAAACAGTACAAATGAATACATTTTTGGGGAGATTGCTATATTAGTGTAAAACAAATTGGTAAAATAACTAATAACATGTCTCATTAAAGTAGTAATGAGGCAATCTCTATCGTAATGTAATAATATATCATTATGGATGTAGTTTGCATCAATATTATTTAATTTTACAATTATTATAAATGATAATGATAAATGGGTTATACTTGTGTAGCGCTTTTCTACCTTCAAGGTACTCAAAGTGCTTTGACAGTATTTCCACATTCACCCATTCACACACACATTCACACACTGATGGCGGGAGCTGCCATGCAAGGCGCTAACCAGCAGCCATCAGGAGCAAGGGTGAAGTGTCTTGCCCAAGGACACAACGGACGTGACTAGGATGGTAGAAGGTGGGGATTGAACCCCAGTAACCAGCAACCCTCCGATTGCTGGCACGGCCACTCTACCAGTAATTTCTTTATTAGAATTGTGTATGCTTTTTATCAATTTTCTTTTAACTATACTGTTATTTGAGCTTTTTTAATACATTATTATTTTACATTTGTGTTTTTGTGTATTTTTATTTCATTATTTTTGTTTTAATTTTGTCGATGACATTTTTCAAATCACAGCTCACATCATGTGGTGTGTGTGTGTAGTATTAATAGTATTTAAAAAGAAAAATTGCCAGATAGGGATGGTGGGCGTGTCGCCACGGCAACGCCATTTGACAGCATCTTGGTGATGATGATTGATAATTGTGACCTGACTTGTTGTCGTCCCCATATGCAAACATATTGCGGGGTCTGCTCTCCACCGACAGCGTTGCAGTCCTTTTCTGATAA